>NC_056739.1:1120051690-1120069190 GCF_019279795.1 Protopterus annectens
GAATGGTGTTAAGCATGGGAATAGAATATGTAATAGTCTTGTTAATTTAACAATACAGGTTTGGAGATGTTAAAATATTTGATATCTGATTACCAAATGAAAGTTAATGAGATCAAAAAAGAAATATGTTAAATGATAAAATCAGGAAAGATACTTTTTTTCAAACATGTGACACTTTGTACAGTGGTATTTCAGCAAAAGTTGGTAGACTTATTTCCACCATTGTCAATAAAAAAGAAAAAAAAACTTGTTAGAGATGCTGAAGCATAAAAGGGTGGCTATGCTTATCCAGTTAGAACAAAAGTTAATGAGAGCAAAGCTTTAAACTGTTGTTATCCTTTAATAAGAGAAACAGAACAGGTCAAGCATACTGAACTCTTACCTAGGGTTTCACCTGCATCAGGGGCCAATGTTATTCCAATCAGTACATATGCACAAATAGTGGCACAAGATTCCTGTGAAGCATCTGCTTCTTTAGGTACCCCTTTTTCTATCAATAGTCCTACAAGCAAAGAGACTCAAATGTATGTGAACGAAAGGAAGCATCAAGGAAAGAGGAAGGTGAAGGTGAAAAAAAGATGATAAAACCTAAAAGTGTTAGGGAACTTCCAAAATGACTGCACACTGAGTAACAGAGACCAGTAGATTTGTGTTTCTGGTAAATTTCAGTAACTGGCTAGTAGTGTACTTCCTGGATGCTAGGTATAAAGAAATACAGAAGACCTGGAAAAAATCAGCTACAAAAGTGAAGAAGAAACACTGATTGGGGAAAGTTTTGCAGCTGTTCAGCCAAAAGCAGTACAACCTTCAGACATGACTTCCAGTAACCTAAAGGAATATTAAGACCAGTGCAAACAGACTTGGTTAAAATAAATAAAACACTGATGGAGTATATCAACACAAACATGAAAAGGCTGGAAAAAATGGAAGAAACTCTAAACAGATATTCAGATGAGATGATAAAGTTGCAAAAATCAGATGTTGAAATGAAAAAAAGAATGTCTGAATAATGGACTGCTCAGCAAGCATTAGAGGACAAAACATGCAAGGAAAACCTGAGATTTTCAGCTATACCTGAGAAGCTGGAAGAAAAAGACTGCATTAATTTTATGAAAGCACAAATAACAGCAGGAGTTGTTAGTTGAAAGGGCAGATTGTGTGTATGCTCCAAACCTGGCTATAAGAAAGCAACCTAGACCTTTAATAGTAAAGATGCAATCCTTCCAGCAGAAGGAGTTGATTCTGAAAAAAATGTGGCAGAAGGAGAAAGTGCTAAAAGTGGGAGACAACAAAGTTTTTGTGGAGAATGATTACTCATTGTACACAAGACAGAAGAGGAGCAAATGTATTCCACTATTCAGGGAATGTCAAGATGCAGGTGTGAGATTCAAACTGCTGCACCCAGCTGTCTTCAAGGTATTTTTTCACTAGAGGGGCAAAATAATTTTTGATGAAGTACATGCTAAATAGGAAATACAAATGTTTGTCCAACAAAAAGTAAGCTATGAAATGGAAGGAGACTCTGCTTCTTGTTTTTCTGGTAACAAAAACCACAGAGAGAGTGTCCATGTGAAATCTCTTCAAATTTTCTTTAGCTGAAAATGTTGGAGAGAAGGAAGGAAGCAATGAGAGTTGATTAGAAGAATCGAGAATATATTGGAAATGAAGCAGAACAGGATTTCAAAAATGAACAGTAATACAACCTGCAACTTAATATGAGATTATAATGCAATAGTTATTTTTGTGAAGTATGGCAGAACAAGAAAATCTGGAAATATTGGACTTTTTCAGAATTTGTTGCTGTGGGGGGTGGGGGCTGTAAAGCATATACCCTACTTCATGTCATTAATGTTTTGAAAAGTGCTTTGGGGAAGGAAAGAGGAGTAAGAAAGTTATCTGTAAGTTAACATGTTTTCTTAAATTTTACCAGTTTTGTGGCATGTGGTTTAGTGTAATGGGGATTGTAAACAGGTGCTGCTGTTTATTTTTTCCCCTTCTCCTTTCTTTTTTCTTTTACAGTTTTAAGAAATGTAGTCACTTCCATGTAAAAATGGTTAAAAAGCATGATAAAAGAAAAATAATTATGTGCTTTTTCACATTCTTGCATGGGAGAATGTCTGGGTTAAAGACCTCAGATTGATTTAGTAACGCGTTTTAAGAGAGAGCAAGTAAATGAATAAGAACTTTGAATATTATGAGGCTTTTTTCTAGTAAATATGTGTATGCTCAGTAATAATTCTGCAACTGGTCTTCATGTTTCCATGGAAACAGTCTGATAAAGAGAAACTGGCTACCTGGTTCTCATGTCTCCATGGAGGCAATCTGATAGAGAAACTGGCTGCAGTCTGGTAGAGAGTGATTGGCTGTGGGAAAAGAAAAGAGAAATTGGCTAGGAGATGATGTTCTCTGAAAGCATTTAGGGGTTTTCCCAAGGCAGATAATGTTCTCTGACAGCACTGAGATGCTTTCCCAACTGGGAGATCTATAAAAATAAGACAAAACCAATCAGCACGTAGTAGAAGCACAAGCTGCACCATGTGTCTTAGATTGGATAAACTTTATTTAAGTTTAACTCAAGTCTGTGAGTGTGGCTGTCATTTTGGGACTTTAGTTCCTGTTAGGAGGGTAAAACTTCAATATTTGAAGGCGTGCATAGTTTTGTGTCTTAATATTAAGTTAATAGGTTTTAGGGGGTATTGGGGGAGTGTTTGTTTTTTTTTGTTTGAGGGCTTTCAGTAAAACAAAAAGTTTTGTAAGATGTAACATAGGCTCAAATGGATATGTGAAGAAACAACTGTATAAAAGTTCAACCTGCCAAAGAGTGTATGCATGTAACACAAAAGCTGGAACTAGACATTTAACAAAAAGTGTTGTACATAAAAGGTGGGAATAACTTTTTATTACAGTGATGCTTTATTTAATGTCTTTAAATGCAAATGGCCTCACAGATAAATACAAACAAGAAAGAGTAGTGAACTGTATTAAAAATGTAGAGTGCAAATAGCTATGTTACAGGAGATGCACTTAGAAAAATCTGAACATGTGAATTTAATAAAGAGAGGTTTTCAGGATGGTTATTCAGGATAATACCTGGACAAAGGAAAATAAGAGTACTTATATTAATTGCAAGAGGAGCTCCAATAGTAATAGAAGAAGATAAAAAAAAATAATAATGGCAGATTTGTAGTGCTAAGGGGCTACTGGCAAGGGAGGAGGATTACACTATGTATTTACATGCCACTTAAAACTGCTATAATGGAGCTTAAGAAAATTCTGTGAGAAATAATCAGTTTTCAGCAATGAATATTACTTATAGGTGAAGATTGGAATTTGCTTTCCAGCAGTGCAGGGCCCCAGAAGGGAAATTTAACAAAGGAGGGTAGATTTTTGAATAAAGTTATGAAAATAGTTGGCATGGAAAATGTGAGTTCAGTAATAGGAGTTCAGAGTGAATTAACATATTATTCTCCAACATATAAAAACTGGGCTAGGCTAGACAGAATTTACATTTCACAGGAACATGTGCATTTAATTAAAGGTCTTGATACACAATAATTATTTCAGATCATGCACCAATAATAGCTAAAATAAAAGCACAGGGTAGTAAAACAGAAATGAGGCAATGCCTGTTTCCCACTATCTGTTGAAAAGAGAGGAATTTAAGGAATGGATGGTAGAGATTATTCAGGAACTGTTAGAAAGGATAGAAATTTCTTCTGAAAAATATAGCTAGCGAGTGGGATAAAATTAAAATGAAGTTTATAAATAGGGTGGAAACAAAAAGAGGTATGGTTAAGAAGTAAGAATTATTTAGAAGGACTGACAAATGTAAAAGTATTACAGAATAGGGGGATTCTTACAGAACAAGAAGAGGATCAACTGCAGAATACTAGGCAGAAAATAAGGGATTACCTCAATAATATATAGGAGCTTAGAAAGATTGTTTTTAAGCAACTGTTTTTTGTGATAGTAACAGAGCAGAAAAACGTTTAGCATAATGACTCTGGCAACAGAAAGTAGAAAGGGCTGTCGTCAGATTTAGGGAGCCAATAACAAGGAAGGTAGCAACAGATCCTGTATAGATATTAGAAATATTTTGAAAATTCTATGGGAGTCTGTATAAAGCAGAGAAATGTGAAAATCGTGAAAAGTTACAAATGTTTATGGAAGAATTAAATATGCCAAAATTAGAGGTAGGTGAGGGTCAATTACTAGCTGTTAGGATAGGAGGAGATGAGATAAAATAGTGATGTGTAACCAATCTATAGGAAAGTCGCCAGGAATAGATGGTAGCCCGTTGGAAGTTTGGAAGCTAGGAGGAAAAAAACTGATAAAGATCTGGAAGATTTTGTTTAACAGTATCTTAGGAGGAGAAGTACCACCATCCTGGAAGAAAGCAGTAGTAGCTGTAATACCTAAACAGGGTAAAGATCCATGGCTTGTATTTACAAGGCTGTGGATGGTGATTCATTACTGAGAATAAGCAGAATTTCCTTAAGATTCCAAGAGCAGAATAAGTTATTTCTAATTGTGCTATACAGTTAATCTACTACATTTTTCACTGCATCCGCGGTGGTGCAGCGGTAGCATTGTTGCCTCACAGCAAGAGGTTCTCCCATTCGATTCTCGGCTGGAGTGCTGGGAGTGCCTTCTCTGTGGAGTCTGCATGTCCTCCCTGCGGTTGGGTGGGCGTTCGAAAGACATGCGTAAATGGGCGTGCCTTAGTTGAAGGTTGAACGTCGAGCTGGCACTTCAGCGTTCGTGAAAATCTACTGCCAATCATTAGCGGACCGGAGTTCCGCTGTGGCGACCCCTAACCAGGAAAAGCCGAAAGACAAACAACAACATAAAGCTTGTTTACAGTTTCACTGCATTTATGTACTGTTTTATACTGTTTTAACTGTATTTCTCATTGCTAGATACTGTTTCATTACTCTAATTGCATGTTTACTGAATTACTTAACTGTAAACTGCTTTTTCATACTGAGAGTTGAATTTTCTGTTTGTGAATGCTCTATCTGTGCCTTTCTGTGCATTTTTTTTAGGTCTCTGTGTTCTAGTCAGGTATCCTATAACTGATTTGTTTGCAGTTAAAAGGATTCTCGAGTCTCCTTGCTCCTTTATCTGTTTAAAACTTTCATTTAGTGGCTACAGTTAGCTTTAATAGTGTGCATTACTATAATTGCATTTTTTTTGAATTACTAAACTGTAAACTGCTTTTTCATACTGAAACTTGTATTTTCTGTTTGTGAGTGCTCTTTCTGTGCATTTATCGTGAGGTTTCTGTGTTCTTCTCAGGTTGCATAATCTTAAATAGAGGCCTGCTGTTCTCAAGGCCTGGTAGTTTTGTTTGTTGAGTTTCCTATGTTTCTGGCAGCCATTTTCTGCTGATATTGTGATGTCTTCATTATTATTGAGTGTAACAGGGTTTCCTGACCTTCTCTAACACGAGTGATTGGGTAACAGCAGGGGCTATTAGAACTGAGTAGTAATTCAAGCTTTTTGGTATATAAACCCTGTGTCTGCAAAGGGCTGTGCTTGTATTTACCAGGCTGCGAATGGTGATTCATTGGGGTTCATATTATGTTATCGAAAGATAACGTAATTGAATGCTCAAAACATTGAAACGGCTGCATATCGAAGCTTTTATTGTGGGGGGGGCTGCACCCCCCCCCCCGCTAAATATATATTCCAACTCCAAGATCGCACTACAGTGAGGAAAGGTCAAATATCCCAATCTTCACTATACTGTGATCTCACAATGCGATCTTCAAAATGCGGCTGTTTCAAAGTTCTGAGCATTGGATTACGTTATCTTTCTATAACATAATAGGAACCCGATTCATTACTGGGACTAAGCAGAAATTCCTTAAGATTCCAAGATCAGAATAAGTTATTTCTTACATTTATTTCATTGAATTGCACTTCTGTAATGCTTATAATTGTGCTCTTCAGTTAATCTGCTACCTTTTGCACTGTTATAAAGCTTTTTTTACTGTTTCACTGCATTTATGTACTGTTTTAATTGTATTTCTCATTGCTAGATATTGCTTCATTGCTCTAATTACATGTTTACTGAATTACTTAACTGTAAACTGCTTTTTCATACTGAGGGTTGTATTTTCTGTTTGTGAGTGCTCTATCTGTTCCTTTCTGTGCATTTTTTGAGGTTTCTGTGTTCCAGTCAGGTATCATATAACTGATCTGTTTGCAGTTAAAAGCATTCTCTAGAGTCTCCTTCCTCCTTTATCTATTTAAAACTTTCATTTAGTGGCTACAGCTAGTAGCTGTAATAGTTTCCCACCCATCCTCCCTATTGTTGTCTTGTTCTTATACTTGGTGGCTTTGCAGTTGCCCGCCCATACTGTATATTTTATCTGGGACATTCCTCCCAGTCTAGTGTTATTAGTTCATTCTACCTAATAGAGAGAGAACATTTGAGAAGGCCAACCCACTTAGATTCTTAACCCTGAATTATCTTCTGTTCCAGCTTTCTCCTTTTCCACTTTACTTTAAAAAAATTCTAAGCTTGTTTCCCCCCCTTTCCTGTAACTAGTCTAGTCCAGATACAGATTTTCTGTATCCAGGACTGTTTGTAAGCTCCTGAGCCCCCCAAGCCTGTCTGTGTTGGAGGGAAGCTTGCTAGCTTATAAGTGGAAGTGGTAAACACTAGGTAACCTGTCTACCACATAAGGAGTGGTTTCTGACCCAGAAATTGTAGTTATTGGCCGTTTGGGCAATTTTTCCATCTCTCTTAACTTCCTGATTTAAAAGCCCTCATTGGCACTTCTTTCCCCCCTTTCCTGTAACTTGTCTAGTCCAGATACAGATTTGCTGTGTCCAAGACTGTCTGTAAGCTTCTGAGTGGTGCCAGTCTCTGCTCTTCAAATTTTCCCTTAGATCTACTAGTTTTCTCCTCTCCTGCACTTGTACTAGCTTATTAGTCTAGCACTTTACCAGACTTCTTGTAGCAATTATTGTAGCACACAAAAGTGCTACCAGCACTAAATGTTTTACAAAGAAACCGATCCAGTACTTATTATCAATTCCTACCCCTCCAGGCATGTCTAAAGGTCATTTCCCTGTGCTTTCTCCTATTAACCTGGTGAACTTGGGCATCCTGAGGCAATGTAGCAACTGCCTCATGTACACCGACAGCCCTCTCCTCTTACCTTCCAACACTCAGACTTATGAGAGATGCACTTGTATGTCCAAATTGGAAGCCTCGCACTGTCCAGCCAAGACCGGAATAGCTGGTAAAGAGGAGAAGGTCAACACTTGCACCATACCACATGGAACACACAGCCCTCCAGAACATGCACCAGCACTGCCTACACATAAAAATGTAAACCACACACCCGCCTTCGCAGAGGCTCTCAATAAAAATCTACCCAAGCAGCAGAGACCTCCAAGGCAGAAACGCACATGACCACCACAACACAACATTAATCACGAGACACACAACTCTCCTAAACAGTGTGCCACTCAACCAAAGTCCATAAAGGCAATACAGCGTGCCCAACATACTAGTCAGAGGTGACTCAGTAGTGAGGCACACTGATGTCCCACTCACTAGGTTGAATAAGGTGAAAGTCACAGTCAGCTGCCTGTCAGATGCCAGGAATCCACCACATAACACACGCACTCGGGTCTCTCAACAACAGGTACAAATATGACTCTGTCATTGTAAATGTGGGTGTGTAAATGACCTGAGATGTACCTCCCTGGACTACATGAAAAGAGACATGGAGGAGCTCTCGGATTATGTAGCCCAGGAGGTGGGTATGACCTTAGCCCTGAGCAGCATACTGCCATCACCCAGAATGATACCACAGTACAAGCAGAAAATTATTGATTTCAACAATTGACTAAGTTTCTGGTGTCATTCTAAGGAAATCCAATATCTGTCTGCCTAGGATGATGACATGATTGACGGACCTCGAAACTTTGCCAGAGATGGCCTGCATCTGTCAACCCTGGGCTTCCAGATACTGGCCAAGGCTCTTGCCACCCCTATACTGCCTTTTTAGGCAGTATTCCAAAGACCAAATTACCACCGTAACAGCTACAAACAAATGAAATCTGAGGGTCATGCTGCTCACTGCTAAAAGTCTAAATCTCAAAATGCACTCGCTCGAAGCAGTCCTTAAAATGGAGAACATCGACATTTGTGCTGTAACAGAGACCTGGTTCAAGGCAGCAGAAACCACCCCTGCACTACCAGGCTATAACTCATTCCACACCTTTCGGCCCCAGAACGTGGACCGAAGCTCCAAAGGCTGTGGTGCTTCCATATTCATAAAGGATGCACACACCTCCAGACTGGTAGCCCAACATAACGCATCAGAGATACTCCATGTGCAGCTAACATTGGGTAAGACAGCGATTCAGGTTGTAGCCTACTATAGGTCCCCAACTATGTCCCAAGACTCGCACTCCACGTTCCTAAGCACCTTGGAGAATAGTAGGGTCCAACCTAACCACACTCTTACTAGGCGACTTCAACTACCCCTCCATTAACTGGGTGATCTACTCGTGTACCAATACACTTGCCCAACATTTCCTGGAGTTCATTAATTCCAGTGCCCTGGACTAGCTCGTTCTTACCCCCACTAGAGGTAGCAACATCCTTGACCTGGTCATTACTAACATGGGCAACCATTGTTCTACACCAATAGTCAGCACCTCCCTGGTTAGATCCGATCACAAACTAATCACCTTGGAAATCCACATCCCTCCCACCCCACCCCTCCGCAAAGGGTAACCACCATGAAAAACTTCTCCAAAGCTAACTTTGGGCTCCTAAAAACAGAGGTGGCTAACTTCACGGCACCCATGAAAATGGAGAATAGTTGCGTGACTGCAGAATCATACACCAGTGCACTGTACGAACACGTACACAAATGAATGGATCTCGCCATACCCAGTAAAACCAAGATGCTTTCCTTCAAATAAAAGAAGCCAATCCTGTGGTCCCTTACCATAAACAAACTCTACAACAGAAGGAGGAAACTGATGCGCAATAAGGTGAAGTCCGAAGACTGGAAAAACTCCCTTATCAGCCTCAACAAAAAGTTGAGATCCCTCATCAAATCCTCTAAGGCTAGCTATGAAAACAGAATTGCAGCAGATAGTAAAGACAACCACAAGGCCTTCTATAGTTATGTAAAAAATCTCCACGGCAGTACCCAGATTTGCTCTGAGCTGCTGCACAATGGTGCATCCAATACCAAGTCCACCAAAAAAACATACAGGCCAGCACTCATAGGCAAAAGGTGTCCATCAAAAAGATCTAATTTATTAAAGCATATAAAAGCAAAACATAGACTGGTTTCAGTCCAGTTATTAAGCCTTCCTCAGTGTAAATTTAAATCACAAATATATGCCTTTTTATGCTTGATAATTCTCACATGATAAAAACAGAAGCCCCATGGTTGGTTGGTTGGTTGGTTATAAATGTTCATTAAGTCCGGGGGAAACAACGCTCCCAGCTTGATTATCCACTTCCTTTCTTTTTTATTAAGGGTATCATGCCAACCAATTTTATTAGCTCGATCCCCACTTATTTTATCAATACTAGTGAACCTGAAAGACGCAGTAGAATGGGTCAAGGAGTGTTTATATAGTGCATTACTAGTTTTTTTAATCTAACCTCACTAAGATGCTCAGATATTCTTTTCCTAGCAGGATGAGAAGTCTGTACTACATTAAAAGTGGAACACATACAGGTAGCTACATAAGCAACCCAATCAGTTCCACAATTAGTCAAAAACCTGATTTCAAAAAGCTGCCCAGTGTTTTTACTAGTGAACTGTTTGGACTTAGCCACCCTAACACAATGTGCACAATGTCACGTGGGTAACATCCCTGCAACAATTCCTCAGTTAGGGTAGTCTGTAATGGTGCTCCCAAAGTTGTCCCGTGTTTATAATGATTAAAATATGAACCCATGGGTTTACCCCTATGGTATGAAAAGTAGCATTTGTCGTTTAGAAATGTAGATAGTCTTTCATTTGCTAGTAATATATTCCAATGTTTGTTCACAGTATCTAGCAATAATTTGGTGTTACGTCCATAGGTGGTAACCAATCTGAGTTCAGATGTTCCAGATTCCTGTTTATCTTTATATGTAAGAAGATCATTTCTATTCATAGAAGATGCAAAATTACTAGCTGTAAGTATTGTACCTGTCTTATACCTACGGGATTTGAACCTATTAATAAGGTCCATCTTATAGTTTTCATATTTCTGAGGATGGGAGCACATATGTCTAAGCCTCAAAAACTGGGATTTCGGAATGTTACGTGTAACATGTGGAGGGTGGAAGCGTGTAATAACGAGTTATATTGTGGATACTTGTGGAAATACTGGGTATGCAGTGTGTGTGATCTAAGTTTCTTATAATCAAAACATCTAAAAAAGTGATTTGATGAATGTCATAACTAACAGTAAACTGGATACCCCACTTATTACCATTGTTGTATTCCATAAATTCACACAAGTATTCATCAACTTTCCAAATCATCCAGCAATCATTGAGATAGCATCTACACATGTCAGTTTCTCCAAGATAAAGATTAGGAGATGCATCATATATTAATTGTTCTTCCACATAGGCCATAAATAAATCGGCATATATTGGGGCAAAGCCGTACCCTGAACCTGCCAAAAACACTTTCCCCTGATAATAGAAAGTGGCCTTGGTAAGAACAAGTTCGGCCAAGCCGATAAGAAACGTATTAAAGCCTGGTGGATAGAGCTCCGCTTGATAAAGCCAATGTTCTAGGGCCAACAGGCCCGCCCAATGGGGAATATTGGTATGTAGAGACGCTACATCTAGGGTGCATAAAAGCCACCCTGGTTCAAGTTGGATATCCAATATTAACTTCAAAAATTCCGTTGTCCTGAATATGTGCTCTGACATATTTAAGAAGATGTGGAAGGTATATGGTTAGAAACTGTGACAAAGGTTCAGAAACTGATCCACACCCAGAAACAATTGGTCTACCCGGGGGGGTCCTGTAAATTCTTATGTATTTTTGATAACAGATATAGAACTTGATGCCTGGGATCAGGGACAGTAAGATGATGCATAGTGGATTGGGAAATAATCTCTTCCTCCTTAGCTAATAGAAGGTACCAATCAATTTTCTGTCAAACCTTGGAACTGGGTCCAAAGGCATATACATATAGTACCTCCCGTTGTTCAATTGTCTCCGAGCTTCTGCATCATATTTACCCCAGTCCATTACTACTATTGCACCCCCTTTATCAGCGGGTAGGATAACCAAATCATGATTACATTGCAAATCATAAATAATTTGCTGTTCATTTCTGGAGAGATTGTGTGATTTGCTATGAAATTCCCGTGATTGGAAGTGTAGATCCTTAAGAACCTTATGTTGGAATAAAGGAACAGAATGGTGCATGGGTGGCATGAA
This sequence comes from Protopterus annectens, assembly GCF_019279795.1. Taxonomy (NCBI): domain Eukaryota; kingdom Metazoa; phylum Chordata; order Ceratodontiformes; family Protopteridae; genus Protopterus; species Protopterus annectens. Next base: position 1,120,063,132 of record NC_056739.1, read on the forward strand.
TGTGGACTTAGGAAGTCTAAAACATTCAGAATCAATTGTATCTGGAGCAGAATGAAAGTATAGTCTAAGATTAAGTAAACGACAAAAATCTATAATGTCTTGTGCTAAAAAATCTTCCGAGACATAAAATGCTGGTACAAAGTTGAGGCCGTTATTTAAAATCTGTATTTCAGCTTGTGTCAGAGACTGTGAAGAAATATTCAAGACATTAGTACAGTTGTTTGTTTGTCATCGCCTTCAGTAAAGTCTCTACATTTAAAGTCTCTACATTTTTGATGCCTGTGATGCTTCCTCCCTCCCCTCCGTACCCTACCCCTAAAGGAGTATCAGAATTTCTACATTTTGGGGCTGGGGCACTATGGTATATGATGTTTCAGAATCCGTCATGGAGGATGAGTCCTCAGCCGAGGTCCCACTCCCAGAACTGAGGGTACTCTTCAAAATAGACCTAGGTCTCTTTCTTTTCATGAACTTCCTATCCATATTAACAAATTTAACATTTTTATTAGGGCCAAAAGTTTTCCACCTTCGTAATCACCCTTATCCAGTTGAAATTGTTTCATCTTCCTATCTTTCAGTTGCTCCTCTACAGTAAGTAACTCTTTACTAAGTGAATCTAAGCAATTAGTATAGCAAGCCTGTCCCTCAAATTGTCGTGTGTCCTCACAAAAGGCAGCCACCTCTCTAATGTTCACATCAGTCAATCGGTCATAATGAGCAACCAGAGTATTCACAAAACCCATAGCTGCTTTCTGTTGAATCTGGGCCCACTGTTCTAACAATTGCTCATCTGGATGAGAAACAAGAGGTTGGATACGGACTCTGATGCCCCTGGGGGAAATGTATTTTAACTGATATGCTTTAAATAATCTTAAATGCCACACATTAGTCTGCAAATTCTCATGCTCTTAGTTTAAACAATTTTGAACAGGTATGGTGTGGCTCCACCCTATCCCCCATATCATTCTGGTTCCCACTAGGTTCAAGACCAAAAATCCCCAAGATATCCCTATCAGCAGACAGCCCCCTTTATCAAAGAAGTAAGATCCATAATAATAAATATATTGATATATCAATATATAATTTACTTAATAATAACCAATGTGTTCAGAACAAGTTATACCAACAAACTCAGTGTTGTCAACCTTAAGTGTAATTCACTGGGGCAATGACATTATTACCTCAATAAGACTCCTATACATAGCACAAGCAAAAAAATTAAGTCAAAGTGGAAAGGAATGATGATGAAACAAGGAGGGCAGCTCAAGAACAAGCAGGGACTGAGATTTCAGATGCAGGCCTTTAAGAATAACAATAATCATGCAGAATATTATGTCCATAAAGTAGCTGAAAGTATTCTAAGAACTAAACCAACACTGGAATGGAGAAAGGAGAGTCTGCCAATAGGGATGACTACAATTAAGGATATAGACAATAGGAAAGATCGGGCTGGAATTTATTGGAGAAAACTGATAAAGGAACCAATGGTATTGGGAACAAATTACTAGAGAGGGAAAGATGATATAATGGGAGGATGCCAAGAATTTATTTGGACTGCAGGTTAGAGATTGCTTTCCTTATCAGGGATTGATATCAGAGTATAGGCAAAGAGAAAGAAATGGGGGGGGGGGGGTTCTGAATGAAATACCAGCACTGGTAGAGTTTTTAATAGAATCTAGAATTGAAGCTGCCATTAAAAAATGAATAATTAGGAGAACATATAAAATATTGGATGATGACTAGAAGAATCAATCAGAGGGAGTCCAAAGGGATTGGTAAGAGAGATTGGATAAGCAAATTCACAAAGAAACAATAGGAGGATATATGTATGCCTCCCAAATATGCAACAAAAGCTAGATAATTCAGGATTTTTACTGGGAAATATTTACATAGATATTTTTATACCCCAAGTAGACTCCAGAGAATTTTTCCTCAGGTAGACAGCAAATGTTGGAGGCGTGAAAGGAAAGAAAGAGGTAATTGGGAACATATTTTCTGGGAGTGCAGTGAGTTCGTGAACTTTAGAGATTCCCTGTGGGATGCACTGATGAAGATGCTGGGTGAGCAGATTGGTCTGACAAGGGAGATGAGTTTTCTGAGCTATGATACAGAGTCAGCATTGACTAGACATAAGGCCTCAATGTGTCTAATAATCATTGCTGCCAAAAAACAATTACTCCAAAATGGAAATCAAAATATAAACCAACTATATTGGAAATAGTGAATGTAGTAACAAAGATAAAACAACTGGAATTGAGATCTTTAGAAAAGGGTAGTTACAAACTGCATAGGAAAAAATGGGAATTGTGGGAACAATTCATGCAAGGAATGAATGAGGTTCAAAAGGTGGCAGGACTTAAATAAGCTATGTAATGTTTGAGTGAGAAAGATTGGGTAGATTATAAGTGATGTTTGCAACTGGGAGTGTGTCAGTATGGTTTGTGATGTAAAATGCTTATAGTTAGGATTGTGTTGGTGTGGTTTGTTTTCATTGATATAAATCTGTGATCACCCATGCAGTAAGTGATGGTTTAATAAAGATGTGTCTTGTTTAAAAAAAGGCAGGAATTGAATAATTTATATAATATTGCTGAGGTTATATGATGTATAGCAGTTAATGTGAAGTATAATGTTTATGTTAATATAGTTTGATTACTGTTATATGCAAATAAATTTATGTATGTCACAATAAATTTAATAAAGGTGTTTGAAAAAAACTAAAAGTGTTCAGAAATTAAGTAATTTGGGATTAAATACTGATCATGTATCAGTGCTGGAAAAGGGTTTCTGTTTTATATCTTCTCAGAAAACAAATTTAATAAAGGTTTTAATTGATATTAAATTGTATACTGGGAAATTGAAATTGCATTGTATGTGATGTATGTGTAGCATTGTTCATTTAAAGGTACAGAATTTAGAAAATGTACCACTTATACACCACAGTTAGATTTTACTTTACAAATTTTTAGCAATGTTTGTGAAGTGGCTTTGAGGAGAAATTTACAAACAGTGGTTGTAAGTTTTTTTTTAAATCTGTCAGAAAGGGAAAGAAGAGCTTTACATAACTTAACAGCCAACAATGATACCTGTGTTATGAAGGCAGATAAAGGTAATAGAATAGTTATCAGGAATAGTATTGATTGCAAGCAAGCTATGTTTGACATGTTGAAAGATGCTGAATTTTATACAGAAGTCAACACATTTTAAACTGAAAAAGGTTTTAAATACCTTGACAGACTGTTGTACGATTTCAGTCAAGGTTACATGTATTTTGAACTTTGAGGTTTTTATAGTAGAACATCTCAAAATAGCCAGAATTTTTGGCTTATCAAAAATTCATAAAGACAGTTTAAAGCCTACTTTCATGCCAATAGTGGTGGCAGACTATTATTAAACATAACCTATTTCAATATATTTAAATCCTATAGTACAAAAATCAAAATTCTGTTTAAGGGACTCATGGCATCTCTTAGAATTATTAAGAGAATGTGAAGTGTGTGATTCAGATGGTTACTTGGTGACCTTAGATGTGACAGCCTTATACATCAGTATACCACAGCAACAAGGGATAAAAGTGGCAGAATAAGATATTTAATTAAGTTTACAGACATCAACAACATCCATTTGAACACCATTTGCATGTTGTCAGAAGTCCTGTTGGAATGTAATTATTTTATTTTTCAAGATAAGTACTTTAAACAGATCAAGTAGCCATGGGTGCCAGTGTCACAAGTATTTGCCAATTTTAGTTATGGCATGGTGGGAAGAAGAACATCTAAAAAGTCGTTCCCTATTTAAGAAAGTATTTCTGTGTGTGTTTTATTGATGATTTGTTTTTTTTACTGGGGTGGTAGAATAGGAGAATTTAATGAATTCTTAGATAATTTAAATAACAGCACAGATTGCCTTACATTTATTTTAAACAGTATTGGACCAGAAGTCAGTTTTCTAGACTTAACAATTAGAAAAATTGAAAGTATCTAAAAGTAGCAGAGGTATTGTTTATGGGACTTGCAAGTGCAAAAATTTAAGTTCTGCGGAACTATTGCTGATGCATCAAATGTTTGTTATAAGATTTTAAGAAACAGTTTGGACAAAAGATCATTTTACTTGTAATTCATACTGGATAGTGTTTTAGCCTCTTGTGAAACGTGAAGATTTTATATAGGAAAAACAATAAGAAAACTTTCTAAAAGCTTATACAAACAGGTTATGGCTATTAAAAATAGTAATGCTTTAGTAAAACATGCCAGTGAATGTACTGAATTTAGAAAAGTGTACATTTTTTTGTTTTAGATGAAGTTAAAATTGATGGATTTTAATACACTTTGAGTGTAAAGAAGCAGAATGGCAAGTTAAGTTTGCAGCAGACAAAAAAACGGGGCTAAATGAGCAAATTGACATACAACCCAGAGATTGTAAAAACAAATCAGTTAAATATTATTGTGTTTTTAATGCGCAAGTTTTATTTATATATATATATATATTTTTTTTTTTAATAGAATTATATCATGAATTGTATAGGGTTGTTATAGGCAGGTTTAGATTGATAAAGCTGATTAACTGTTTATTTTCTTTGGTGCTGTTTAGTCATGTGATTTAGCATTCTTGTACAAAAAGAAAGAGGTGTAGTTTCATTTATTCTGATGAAGTTCTGTGTGAATAAAGAACGAAAGTACTAAATCTGTCTGCACATTGAAATTTGTGTTCCTGATCTGACTCAGAATGTTTCTGTATTTACAAGTTTTGTTTTTTTTTTCATTCTAAAGCACCTCCAAGTTTTTGTAAGTTTTGGTATTCATTGACATTTTTGTTCATTATGGTGTCTGGCATGCCAACTTTTGAGGAACGGTTGTGGTGAATGGTTGACTCCACCTTGCGAACGTTGAGTTTTTAATAGTAAACCATATATACATTGATTTATGGGAGCCATAATTGTAGTTGGAACTCCCAAGTGGTGACATATGTTATGTCGACACACTTGGTCAGCAGCACAGATAATTGACAGTTGTGCAAGATAGTCTCAGCAGTTGGGGAATATGCTCTTTCCCTGAAGATAGTGTGATCTTGGTGTGATAGTATATATAATTAGAAGAGGGTGCTGGGAATCAGAGGACTAGCCCTCCACTAAAAGTGATTTTAGTATTTTTAAGTTTTTCTTTGCATGTGAAAGCATTTTCCTCATATATGCGTAGTGCACATTGATCTTTTGTGGTCGATGTTACTGATGTCGATGTTCAAGTGTTTTGATTGTATTAAATACATATATGTGTGTGTGTGTTTGTGTGCGTGTGTGTGTGTATAGATTTGCAAAGTACATCATCTGTTTTGGAGTAAGCCACTTAACTATTGTATTTCAGTATCAGTATTGATTATTTATATGAAATCAGATTCATGTCAGATTTTGAAAAGAAAAAAATGCTTGGATTAATTTCTTATAGAATTGCAGTGGTTATATTTTATTTATTTGTTTTTTCAAACAGCCGAGAAAGTAGCCAAACTGTCAGAGTGTGAGAAGACAGCAGCTGCAGAACTGCTAGTGCTTCTAGAGGAAGCTGTTTCGGATAACATCAATAAACAGGGTCTGAGCAGGTAAGAAAATATGTGCAACTTGACCTTTTATTTTATATTAGCCTTACCCTGAAATCTTACTTGCAAGATTGGAGAAGTCATTTCATGTATAATTTTAGCAGGGACTAGAGTGTGAGAGCGAGTGCATATGTGCAGTGGATATAAAAAGTTTACACACCCCTGTTAAAATGCCAGGTTTTTATGATATAAAAAATGAGACCACAGTAAATCATTTCAAAACTTTTCCCACCTTTAATGTGACCTATAACCTGAACAATTCAATTGAAAAACAACAAAAAACAACCCTTCCCCTGGATCATGCATACATACATATGTTTGTGTGTGTGTGTGTGTGTGTATGTATGTGTATATATATATATATATATATATATATATATATGTATGTATATATATATATATATATATATATATATATACACACACACACACACACACACACACACACACACACCCCTGTTAAAATGGTA
>NC_056739.1:1120074190-1120091690 GCF_019279795.1 Protopterus annectens
TCTGCAGGGGGGATAAGCCCCCCCTGTATGCCCCCATCTCCTGTAAAACAACCTCCCCCGGAAATTAAACATACCAAACTCCAAGATCGCACTACAGTGGGAAAAAGTTAATTTCCTAACTTCACTGTATCGTGATCACCATAAAGAATGTGCACATAATGTCTGTATCACTTACCTGTATGGCCTAAAAACCACATACAGAGTGGCAAAATAAACACTGTATAAATAGTAAATAGAAAAAAGCAACAAAGGCCCACCAGAAGAACAAATGCAACTACACAGGTATTACCTAATATAAAATTAAGATCTGATGTTGTCCCTTTCATTCTTCCTCATTGATGGGGGTCACGGATCGGACTCTGCCGCATTTCCAAGACTTTTATACAAGTCTCGAGCTCCTCTCTCTTTCCATAATGCACTACACCATCCCCAACTACCCAGATCGTGTTTGTCACCAACATGGTAAGACTGAAGATTCTAAAGTCTCGAGCTGTAAGAGAATTTTAATTTGTCTAGAATTATTTTTGCTCTGTAGATTTCTTTTTCTCCAGTACTGTTTTTTTCTTACTGATTCCTTCCCCCTCATTTACTGTCTGTGTTTTTGTGTATTGGTTATTGTGTCTTGGACTACAAATAGTTTCTCTACCTGGTGTAAGAGGCTGTTATCTGTTTGTTCTTGAAGTTAACTTCCTTGGTCTTTTCAGAAGCTGGTATGTTGTTTTTTTGTTTTTATTTCAAGCTTGCAGGTTCTGCACTACAGTAGATAGTTCCTCTGATCAGCTTTACCTGAGTATACAGAATTTCAGCAGCTGCATCTGCCTGGTGTATGAGCCTACTGTCTATTGTATTAAAGTTTAACTACTGTGGTTTTTATGCGATAGTGTTAACATTATTACATGAATAAAGACTTCTATCTTCAACATCTTCCCCTTTAAGAACCTGTTAGCCAAAGAATGCATGAGCCTGCCTCTTGAACTTGCGTTCAGCATTAGCTCTAATAAGGAAAAATATTTGGAAACCCACTGTGAGTGGGTGAGACTTGTTTCTAGTTAATTTGTGGTTTATTTCCAATAACAGTAATGTTTCTGCCCCACAGCACTATCAGATGTGTCCGTTTCTCTCTAATTGGTTCCTTTTTTTTTTTCAAAGACAAAGGTAAGAAATCTGTTGACAGATGTTCAGTTTCTCAGACATTATTTGACTATCTTAGAAAGTTGATGGAATATACAGGTTTTGCATTTTAAGTCTGCATTGGCTTCTGTTGTTCTTATAAAACGTTTTCTTTTCAAGTTCAGGAATATGGTTGTTGGGATCACTCCTGAAGCTTCCACAGGTTGAGCTGTCACTTAAGGGGAGTTTTATGTCGTATGGACTGTAAATGTCAGTCAAAATCTGGACAGTGAAACCTATGGCTCATAGATGTGCATTTTTTGATTATTGTCTGTGGTTCCTTTTTTGGGGCTCACCCTCCCCCTTTAGAAAAAAAAAAAAAAAATGAAGAAAGAGGGAATCGGAACCATCATGACCTTTCTCGGATCACTTTCCCTTTCGATCCATGCTTCTAGGCGCTACTGTCAGATCTTAATCTCTCTCAGATCCAAAGGGTAGTTACAGTAACTCTCCCAGCTAACTTCTCCTTCATTGGATCCTAAGTTCCTGGATCCAAATGAATGGAATTCTTCTGGGGAGGCCGCCTTTTAAGAATTGCCTTACCTCATATCCAATCTGCAAGGACATGTCTTCTAGGATCCTGTGGTTAATGTTGGATGTGGTTGTGTTCTTGAATCTGGTGTCTGTGGATCCAGGACGTTGGAGTGAACATTTTTTCCAGACCCGAGGATCTCACATCTGACGTATGGTAGGTTCGAGACAGCACCACAGATTCAGACAGGTTTTTGGTATTCAAACACTGCAGATTATTTGAAATTTCTTTGGATCCAAGGTATTTGGATCTGATTGCTGCAACTTCCCCCTGAAGCTACTGTTTCTTCTGCTATGGCAGTCAGTTTTTTTTTTAGTAATCCTTTTCATCGGATCCTAGCCTTGAAATCTGACAGATTCTCTGATCCTTCGCTTAGGATTCGACAGATAAATTATTGGCAGGTATACCTTCTTCGGATCTGATCAGCTGTTTGTGTCCGATGGCCTCACCATTAATCTAATCATTTCTTCCTCGGATCCTAAGCCTAGGATCCAACAGGCAGGACTCAGGCAGTTCTCGGATCTGGACCCCCCTTTGAATTCGAGTCATTGGGCTAATGCAGCTTTTAACAAGACTTCTTCAGATTCTAAGTCTAGGAGCCGACAGGCAAGTGTTGACCATTCCTCAAATCCAGTCCCCCCTTCATATTTCAGCTGTTGGACAAGTGCATCTTCCTCAGATCCAGTGCATCCCCTTTGATCTGACGGCCTCACTATTTGTTGTTCCTTCTGGCATAGGGGTCTGGTTAGTTCCTCCTTGTCAGAACTTGCACAGGTACTTGAGTATGGTTTTCTGGCCCAGGATACCGTTTTGCCTTCCTTGAAGGCCCTTGGCTTGTTGGCCATTTTGTTCAGTTAATGATTTCATTTTTAGAACTAAAATTAGCCAGAGTTACACTATCTAGATGGCCATTAACGGGTCCATTAATCTAGATTTGTAGTGACAAGAGCTGTGTTATGACATACTCTTTGTGTCTTTTCTTTACTCCCTTTCCTATTTGCCAGACACAGTGTGTTGGGAGGTGAAACGGTGCATTGGTGCTCAGACTCGGACCCTCTTGGTATTCTCACCTATTCCACACTCTGGTGATTCTGTGGGTACTCCCACTGTATTTGCTTGTCTGTTTCAGGACGCGGGCATTCCTGGAGGCTAGGCATCGGAGCTTAGACCTCAGAAGCAGAGGTGCTCTGCAATACCAGAACTTCATAGGATTTCTCTGTCAGTCCCTATCAGCGTTCCTGCATCTCTGTCCAACTGCCCTTCTATGGATGGAGTTGTGGCACATTTTTTTCACACCACCAGGAATCCAGGACCAGCATAACAGACATTACCTGGGCACGAAGTATAATATCCAGTGTTTATTATCTTTCCTTTTTTCCCATTTTGGATCTAAGCAATCTATGGGAAGAGAAGACAAAATTATTGATGGTCCTGGTTCTGTCCATCCAGCTGTTCTGCGCAAGGATGATTAGACGTACTCTGTATCTTTTTGAGACGTATACTGTTACATCAAATTAAACAGGAGCTCCAAGACATCTGTGTTTCCAGCTGGGACCCAGTCACTACCAATTCAGAGCTCTGTCCTTCAGACTCCTCATAGCCCCCAGGATGTTTTCCTATATACATGGCAGTAGTAATTGCTCACCTGCGGCTCAAAAGTGTTTTCTGTTTCTAAACGGCTGCCATCTTACTGCTCCAACCAGGTATCAACTGTTCCCTGTACATAATTTGGAATGCATAAATTCTCACTTAACTACCATAAAACAGGTAGCATCTTTGATTCTTCACCATATTACATCAGTTAGACGTCACGCGTGGGACTCTGTCTTTTCTGTTCCACTTCAGCATAATTGAGTCTGCAAGCTCGTAGTGCTATTCCTTTTAAGTCCCTCTCTGCTTCTATAAAACCAATTTACAAATGTCACCCTTGTTAGTAGATCCATTCAAACATCCTGTTTCTAGGCAGGTTGTTATTTTACCCCCCCCCCCCCCACAGCCATAGTGACAACAGATGCTCCCCATCCAGAGTGGGGATGTAGATCAAGTGAAAGATGGCCCAAAACACGTAGTCTTCCCTGGAGACTAGGTTGCAGTCCTAGAGTTGAGAGTTGTCCTACTTGTGTTGCCTTTTTAGGATGTTCTCCCTGTGGGGACTATTGCAGTACACACCAGCAACATGCCAGTAACTTAGTATAGCAACAAACATGGAGGAAGCAGATCTTATCCTTTGTGCAGTGAGGCCTTGAAGGTTTAATAGGGGAGTTCTCCAAACCATTTTCCCATTGCAGCAGTACTACTGTGGAAATCGACCACCCTGGCAGATGGAATATTTAGATCTAGTCTGATACTTCATGAGTGATCCCTCAATCAATCAGTTGTGAACTTGATTTTTTAGTCATCGTGGCCAACCTTGTTACATCCGTCTTGCTTCCCCCCAACTTGCAAATACAGCGTATGCTTCTCTCTAGTCCAGGGGATTTCTTGAGGGATGCTTGGCTTTGCAATTGGCCCCCCGGTCTTCTTTATGCTTATTTCACTCTACCAGTGATCTCAAAGTTGCTACAAAAAAAAAAAAAGGCAAGCAACGTGAAGAGCTCTGTTATCCTCATTCTCTCTTTCTGTTTCATCTAGTGTGGTTCTCCTTTCTTGGGTCTTGTCTGAAATGTCCTCCATGGATTCTGGAGCCCAGTTGGGATCTCTTATTTCACCCTTAGGAGATCCAGCATCCCAATCTCCATGCCCTCAAACTGACCATATTGTTTCTCTATTTCCAGTGATTGTAAAACAGTGCATGTTTGTTTTCCTTGCACGTGACATTAGCCAGTAGGTTCAAGACCTCTTCTGTTTCACTTCTTATCCTGATATAATAGGGTACGCTCCTAATCTCTATCTTTCTCTCTCTCTTCCTCTTCTGGCCATATGAGGCTATTATGCAAGCAATAATGCATGACAGAGGGTGTGTGTTAATGTGTAATTAATACCTGCCCAGGAGTGTTGTGCGGCGTCGGGCCTCTACACCCCTGGAAGGTATTAATTACACATTAACACGCACACTGGAGGGCATTATTGCGCTTAGACAATGGGCTCACTGTAAAATTGTTGTGTTTTACTTTTGTTTATTTTTTTAAGGACTATATTATTTTTTATATTTATTTTTAGTGTAATATACTTCCTCCGCCAACTGGTGTTGGAGGAAGCATTTTACATCAAATATTTATAAAAAAATATATAGTCCTTAAAAAAAATAAGTGAAACAATTTTACATGCAGACCATTTTCTCTCCCATTCACACATACACTCTCTTCTGCTTTCACACACGTACATATACACACACACACACACACACAGACTCCTCTGCTTTCATTCATACACACATTCACTCACACAAGATCTGTCTCACCCTCTTTCTCAGTCTCTGTCTCCAACTGCTTTCATACACACATTCAGTCTCAGTGTCTCTGGATCTGTCTCAGTCTCCTCTTCTTACATACATGCACTCACTTGCATCACACGTCACTCTCTCTTACTCTCTCCATCCTTCTCTCACTGTCTCACATACACAGTCTCTCTGCTATAATGCACCCATTCACGCACACGATCGCTCTCTCTCTCTCTTATTTACATACATGCATACACTCTCACACGCTACATTTTCTTTTTTTTCTATTTCTCTCTCACTAAACAGCAAAAGCGCTGCTTAGTGAGTGTAAAATAATGGCTTGCTCGCTCTCACTGACATGCATGCATACACTCACACATGGACATAAGCACACAGACACTTACCTTTTTCTATTCTTTTTAATATTTTACACACATTAAACAGCAAAACTGCTGCTTAATGAGTGTAAAGTAATGGCTGCCATTCCATTTCTTCAGTCTGAGCTCCATGGCGGCTTGATAAGCTGCCATGAAGCAGCGGACTCCTTTTTCACCGGGCATTACATGTAGATCAGTACCCTGCTGGGGAATGCTCATTCTCCAATCAGGGTATTGATGTACAGTTTGCCCATTGTCTAATGCAAAATATTGACCACTATGATAGTTTCCCATGTTATATTCCCATGCTTTTGGAGTCTGTCCTCAAGCCTTCAATAAAAATGGGTTCTGTTGAGCCATTCGGACTTTCCCGGTTAACAAATGTCAAATAAATAAATTATCCCTGTGGGTTTCCGTTTCGAACACTGGACCGCTCTCAGCTACTATTCTCTTTCCTTTTTGGCTAACCATTTTAAGGAGAAGGCAAGTCTTTCTCTACTGGTAAACTGAAGCAATCCTACCTTTCTGCCTGAAGTAGCCACGGAATCAAATATTAACCAGTCATTTAATAATTGGTCTTCTTTCTGAATCTTTGCATAAAGATTTTCGATATAGCAGTGATCTTTTTTCAGTTTCTACTCTAGCCATCCTTCTTTTCTCACCACTCTTTTGAAGAAGGAGCTAGTTTCTCTACCATCAAGTTGCGGCTGGATGCCATATCCAGTTTTCATACTGGAAGTCAATCCTTCTCTTTGTCGAATTCCACCTTATGTAAAGCCTTTATGAAAGGACTCTTCCTTTTTAGCCTTCCCCCATAAAACACCCTCTCCCCTTTGGGATTTCACATTTGTACTCCAGGGGCTGACTCAGAAACCATTTGAAACAGTAGTTAATGGTGGCATGATGTCTGTTTCTTGAAAGACAATGTTTTGGTAGCTATTACTTCAGTGGAATGAGTTTGCGAACTCCAGGCCTTACCTGCTGAGCCTCCTTACATTGTTTTCCATAAAGATAGGATAGCACTATGAACGAACCCTTCCTTTATGCCTAAGTGGCCATGGAAACTAACATTAATCAATTGATTCAATTACCAGTCTTCTTTCCCAACTTTACTAATAAGAATGAATACATGCTGCATCCTCTTGATGTTCATAGACAACGACGTTTGTATCTTCACAGAACAAAAAGTACAGGAAGGTGGAACAATTATTTATATCTTTATCACCCAACCATTTAGTTCAATCAGTTTCCAAAATTACTTTGGCTAAATAGATTATTGACTGCATTTCACTGGTTTATCTCAGAAAGGTTTGGAATTGCTTCGATGTTCATCGTGCATAAAGCTGCAGTAATCACAGATGGGTTTTCTGCCGTCAGGCGGGTCCTCGGTTGGCCGAATTCCAAAGTCTAGGTCCGGCATCGGTTGTTGTCGCTTTCTTTCCTGACGTCAGTGAGGCAGGGGTATATAAGACACAACTGACGCCATTTTCTTCAGTCTTTTTTGCCGCGCGGTGCCCGAAGCAGAAGCAGTTCGCAAGTGCCAGTCGGCCAGCTCCTGAATTTACAAAAAATTGGAAACCGAAGTCTTCTTTAAAGCTAAGTACCCCGTTGGGGAAACTTTTCTTGCCTCAGACCAATGTCAGAAAAAGTTAACAATTGTATTTCTTGTGGGAAGCGAATACCACATAAGGATTTCTATTCCCTCTGCATACCTTGTTTAGGCCCAGACCACAACGTCTCGGGCTGTCACTTTTGCACTACTTTCAATAAACGCACTATTAAGCATCGGGCGGAGTTCGCCCAACACCTTTTTGGTAAAGCCTTTGATTATAAAATGTCGTCGGAGACTCCGACTACCGTTTTGCCCAAAAAACGCAAGGACAAGGACCAACACGCGAGGTCCACGGTCTCCACCGACACCACAGCAAAACCGTCTACACGTGGTCCGGTTCTCAGCGAGACGCCTATGCAGTCCCTGACTACCGACGACACTTCTTTGGCGGTGTCTTCTGTAACCGAGACCGCAGGTACCTCGGCCCATACCCAGACTACAAACACCGAAGCCACTGTGAGCGTTGAGCCTCCTAATGTGGACAGGTCCACTTCCACCCATGGTGTCTTTAGACCCTCATCTTCCTTTTCCATTAAGGCCTTTACTAAGTCCAAATCAGCCAGGCATCCCAAGAGGCCTGTTGCACAGGGCCTATCTCCAGGCCTCATGCCTAAAAAGCAGATGCTTAAAATGGCTGTGGATTTAATTACTCTTATCAGGGGTTCCCAACCCCCTCCAGACAAGAGACCCAGAGTGGAGGAAGATTCTCCCTCTTCTGATCAGGGCTCCATTTTTTCAGAACATTCTGATGTAGAGGAACACTCTTACTCCCCTTTTGAAGACTCTGATGCAGAGCAGTCCATTCCTTCTGTATCTCCTCCAGAGGATTTTTCTTTTGGGGAAACCTTGCACACCTTGAGGGAACATTTCCATTGGGAAGGCCAAGACTTTTCTGATTCCAAGAAAAGACTTAGGGAATTTCTTTTATTACCTCAGCACAGACCTCTGGCGATACATCCTGTCTTGGACATACTTGATGATGTTTATGCGGAGGCTTTCCTTAATCCGGATTCCCTGCCTCCTGCCCCAGTCAAGCCTGATAGGTACTACAGAGTTCCCAACTCCCACCAATTTCTTTACAAAAGCCATAATGCTGACCCTGAAACCATTTCTCAAGGCCCCAAGGGAATGAAGGCCTCTACTGCTAAGAATCCACTACCTTCCGAAAGAGAGTCAAGATCCTTAGAAAGGTGGGGAAAAAAGGTATATACCTCGGCCACCCTAGCCATGAGGGCCTTAAATTGTCAGTTTCATATGCTTAAATATCAGCAGTTTCTGTTATCACAATTAAGAAATAAAATGTCTCAACCTGATCAACCAGATTTGAAGGAGTTGCAGGATATGATGCATAGTGCAGAACAAGTGGGTAAACGCACCTTACAATGTGGCTATGATGCCCTAGAGGCCTCAAGTAGAGCTGCTGTTACAGGATCAGTCATTCGTAGATATGCCTGGCTTAGGGAACAAATCTTGCCTGATCATGTGAAAGCTAAACTACTAGATGCTCCTTTACAAAAGGATGTGCTATTTGGTACTAATGCTGAGGAGATGCTACGAAAAATGGAAGAAAAAGCCAAATCTATGCAAACTGTCAAAGCTTTTCTACAGGTTCAACCACCACGTTTTAGCAGAAATTGGCCTTCTAAAAACTGGTCCTTTCCAGCCATGGACAAGCCCCAAAGAGGTAGATACAGGCGCACAAGGGGCAGAGGACAATCACAAGGATCATACAGAGGCAGGCAATGGCAAACTCCAGCACCAAGAGGTGGCGAAGACAGTGCACAACAACACAGGAAACAAACCCAATGACTTCCTCCTTTCCATGCCAAGCAAGTCTCAGCTGGCAGCACCCTTGGGAGGAATTTACAAGAAATTGGCATATTGTCACAACAGACAAATGGATCCTGGACGTTATAAACAGAGGCTACAGATTTCATTTTCACACTCTTCCAAAAATGAGAGGCATGCCAAACCTGCCACACAATCAAAGGGCAGAGGCACAACTACAAATTTCAAAGCTCATAGACATGAAAGCTATTCAAGAGGTACCTACTCACGAGCAAGGTCAAGGTTTTTATTCCAGGCTATTTCTGGTACCAAGGAAAGGAACCGACTGGAGACCCATTTTGGACTTATCCATCCTAAACACATTCTTACTCGTACCAAAATTCAAGATGCTCACATTACAGCAGCTTCTTCCCATGCTGGGCAAGGAGTTTTGGCTGGTAACATTGGACCTCAAGGAGGCATACCTGCATGTCCCAATCAGACAAAGCTGCAGAAGATACCTCAGATTTCTTGCAGGTTCAATTCACTATCAATTCTCTGCATTGCCCTTTGGCTTATCTACTGCGCCCAGAGTATTCACGAAATGCCTGGCATCAGTAATTGCCTACTGCAGACTTCAAGGGATACAAATTTACCCTTATTTGGATGACTGCCTGATCCAAGCGGACAGCAAGCACATACTTCTGGAACATCTGGCTTATGTAACACGGTTACTGAATTCCCTGGGATACACAGTCAACAAAGAGAAATCCAGGCTAACACCATCTCAGAAAATAACTTTCCTGGGTGCCAACTTGGACACAAACACCCAGATGGCCTATCTTACGCCAGAAAAACAGGGGCAACTAACTCAGTACTTCAAAATACTAGCAAATTGTACCAGGCTTACTGCAAGGAAAATCCTGCAGGCTCTGGGCTTCATGGCATCTTGCATTCTTTTAATCCCATGTGCAAAGTTGCATATGAGGAAACTTCAATGGTACCTAAAAAACCTATGGTCTCAACACAGCCACAGTTTGGAAACAATAATACCAATAATTCCATGTTTGCAAAAGGAATTTCTATGGTGGGCCCAAGCATGTCAAACAAACACAGGTCTCCCATTCTGCAAACCTCAAGCAAATCAAGTCATCACAACAGATGCCTCAGATTACGCCTGGGGGGCACACCTGACAGACAGGTGCATTCAGGGCACATGGTCCCAAAAGGAAAAGCACCTTCACATCAATCAGAAAGAAATGCTAGCAGTGATAAATGCAATTACAGCTTTCAAGGACCTCCTGCATCCAGGACAATTATTGATAAGAACAGACAACACCACAGGGATTACCTCAGTGTCACTGCTCGACAGAGGCACAGCAAAATAATGGGTATAGTTCCCCATACTAAAGGGGTGGCGTAAGCCACAAAACTATGGGCTAGGCTTGTAAATGCCCTCGGGCAGATAGCCTAGTATGAACCTATGAACCTATAAACAAACAAGGAGGAACGCATTCATACCCCCTGTGCAGACTAGCCATGACACTTTGGAACTTGGCTCTGGAATGGCAAATCGAACTTCAGGCACAGTACTTGCCAGGTTTGGAAAACACGCTGGCAGACAATCTAAGCAGAAATATGACAGATCCACACGAATGGAAGTTGCATCCTCAAGTGTTTACAAAGATAATCCAAGCGTGGGGGAGGCCAGACATAGATCTCTTCGCCTCCCACAGGAATCATCAATTGGAAAAGTTCTGTTCAAGGACCTTTCATACAAAGGCCTGGAGAGTGGACGCCCTTTCATTCAGTTGGACAGCATGGACAGTTTACGCTTTCCCACCTCTGCCTCTTCTGCCCAAGGTACTCTTGAAAGCAAGAGCAGACAGACCGAAGATGATACTGATTGCTCCAGACTGGCCAAGACAACACTGGTACCCACTCCTGAGGAGCCTAACACATACTCCTCCCTGGTCCCTACCTCTAATGCCTCTTCTGCTGACTCAGCACAGCTACAAAACTCTTCACAGTCAGCTGAAAACACTCAATCTCGCTGCATGGAAAATTCCTTAACACCACAACAGACCCTACTACCCAAAGAGGTGCAGGATGTCATTTTGGAGGCCAGAAGGCCATCTACTAGAAAGGCTTACTCCGCAAAATGGAAACGGTTTTGCTTTTGGAATGAGAAAAAAGGCCAGGACCCTAGAAAACTGAATTTGCCTCAGGTATTACAGTATCTAGCTGGGCTGCTGAACAGTGGACTTTCATTTTCCTCCATAAAAATCCATGCCTCAGCCATTTCTGCAGAATTCAACACTGATCCACCCTTATTCTCTCACCCACTCTTAAGACAGTTCCTCAGAGTGGCTAAGAATATAAGACCACCAAGGAAACAACCAATGCCAGCCTGGGATCTTAATTACATTCTAGAAAAATTAACATTGCCTCCCTTTGAACCAGCTGCCTCAACAGATTTGCAATATTTGTCCTGGAAAACAGCCTTCCTTCTGGCCATTACCTCAGCTTGTAGGGTTTCAGAACTACAAGCCCTCATGGCTGTGCAGCCCTTTCTCATCTTCCATCAGGGCAGGGTTTCCCTTCGAACCAACCCGTCATTTATGCCTAAAGTGGTATCCAGGGTAGCTTTAAATCAAGCCATACACTTACCTACCTTTTACCCCAATCCTCAAAACAAAGGGGAAAGGCTGCTACACTCCTTAGACATCCATAGACAACTACGTTATTATTTGGACAGAACAAAGCCTTTCAGGAAATCAGAACAACTTTTTGTGTCCTATGCTGTAGGAGCTCAAGGGAAGCCAGTTACCAAACAGACAATTTCAAAATGGATAGGCCACTGCATACGGTTTTGTTACTCCTATCATGGAAAATCTGTCCCTACAGACATCAGATCCCACTCCACCATGGCCACAGCTACCTCTACAGCCTTCCTCAGAGGAGTTCCTACCAAAGATATTTTGGAGGCAGCCACTTGGAGTTCTGTGCATACCTTCACAAAACACTACCACCTGCCTTTATATTCCAAAACCAGAGCAGGCTTTGCCACTGCTGTGTTGCAGGGCATTCTGGCTCATCCCAGTTCCACCTAGTGCCTACCACCCTGTGCGTAGCTTTGGGATTCTACCCATCTGTGATTACTGCAGCTGTATGCACGATGAACATAGTACAGTTTTGTACCTACCATAAATGTAGATGTTCGAGTGCTAATACAGCTGCAGTACAGTTTTCCCTCCCTCCTTCCCCTCTTGGTAAAGGCCTAGGGCCTAACCCCTCTTCATACAACCTGATTGGGTTATCCTTCTATGGTATATTTGCTTTCAACTACTGATTTTTGATTATATTGCATTGCATGTATATAAATATATTTTATGTATTGCCTTCCTTCTGGGGGCACCCGACATCTGGGGCAAGAAAGACTGAAGAAAATGGCGTCGGTTGTGTCTTATATACCCCTGCCTCACTGACGTCAGGAAAGAAAGCGACAACAACCGACGCCGGACCTAGACTTTGGAATTCGGCCGACCGAGGACCCGCCTGACGGCAGAAAACCCATCTGTGATTACTGCAGCTGTATTAGCACTCGAACATCTACATTTATGGTAGGTACAAAACTGTACTTTTTCCTAAAGCCCACTCGACGGGATTTATGGCTACCTCATCTGTTATTTTTTTCTGCGCTTCATTTGACGATATTGTGCTGCAGCCACTTGGTCAAAGACTCATACCTTCATTACACATTACAATTTGGACAGCGTTTTCAGAAGCAGTGCTTCCTTTGGTCCGACAGTGCTCCAACATATCCTTCCTTGATGACCACCCAAAAGTTGTGTAGCTGGGGATTCTGAACCGCCAATGAGGAAGAATAAAAAGGACATCAGATTTAGAAGTTATATACTTAACCATAACTTGGCATCTGTGTTGTCCATTTCATTCTTCCTCACCTTCCCTCCCACCCATCTCCCTGCCTTGTCACTTCTAAAAAGATCTTTAGATGATCTTGGAACCTTCAGTCTCCAGTTTTGCGCCTCAGCCTTTCTTGTATCTGTCCTGTCTGTATAACTCTGTAGACAGTAGGGCAGCAAACTCGATCTGAGGAGTTGGGGATAGTGTAGTGCATTATGGTGAGCGGGAGGAGCTCAAGACTTTAATCCAGGTCTTGGAAATGCGGCTGAGTCATATCCAATGGTCAGATATGTGACCCCATCATTGAGGAAGAATAAAATGGACAACACAGATGCCACATTATGGGAAGTACAGACATTCTAAATTACCCATGCTAAAGCACATTACAGCATCTGTTTCCACTTAGATTGATTACTGTCTTTTTTTTTTCTTTCCTGGATGCAAAAAACAGCTGGTGTGTTTTCAGAAAAGTTTAACTTTTAGCCTTAAGAAAAGGTGCACTAAGCTATCTTTAAATAAAACTTTTCTATTAAGTGCACTGTTCTTTTAACTGCATTAAAGTGTTAAGGCTGCTGAGTAGGTTACTGTGCTATTCATTCCCCATAATTTCACTGAATGGCTTGCCATTCTACCTTTAAATTTTGCAGTTCTGTCAACAAAGAATGCACAGAATTCTGCACAGAATTCTCAAGACTAATTGCTTGCAACTGCAGACAGCTCATCTCCATGTAAAAGTGGTCAAGATTGAGGGGGAAAAAGCAGCTAACAGCTTTGCAGATGCATGAAGGAAACTTTTTAACTTTCACTTAGAAGGTAGAGAAGCCCCTGGCCAACTGCCTTCAGCTATAGACTTCTTGTCTGCCACTGAGAACATTTGCTAATGGGGAAATTACAAGCCAATATCTTTGCAGATGCAAAAAAAACTTTGTTTTCATGACGTTTCTTCTTTTTCAACTTTGTTTACTTACAAAAAAGCACTATCTATAGCTTAAACTAAGGACATTAATCTACCCTTGAACAAACAAGGGAAATTATCTGAATTCTACACATAATCAGGGCACTTCTACCCCCCTCCCCATTCCTAGCAACCCAAGATCATAGCTTGCTTTTGTCCAGCCTTTCTTCTCTGTGTATACTGTAAAGTCTATTTCTTACAACTAAAAAATATGTTTTTACTTTAAGCTTTGACACGCACAGTCACTGAAGACTGCCCCCACATTTAAAATACCATTGACTGCACTCTATACAAAATTGCTTTACAGTATAATAGTTTGTATCATAAAAAGTCTTATAGAAATTCTAATAAGAGCAATTTTTACTTATTTAGTTGCCTCTTTTTTTTCCCTTTTAGTGCCCTTCCAAGTGTTAATGGCATAAAGTAGGGTACATATCTTACAGTTGCCCCACCCCATAAGTTTAACATAGTCAACAAAAGACTAATTTCTCTTAAACTTTTTCTTATAAAGCCATATTTCAGAAATGTAAATGATGCCTTTTATTCTCCCATGTATTCACTAATTTCAGTTTTGCTGGTCGTCTTCCTGGTCATCTACATTTCTCAACACCATATTCTTGTGAAAGTGCAAAGTACTCCTGATTCTTCTAGTCAACTCCTGTGCTTTTTCTGTCTCAAGCATTTTCCTTTGGAACATTTGAAAAAGGTTTTACTTGCAAAGTTTTTACGATCTTTATTGTCAGAAGAATGAGAAACAGTCCCTTTATGTTTGATGCCTCACTTTTTGCAAAATAAACTTTTTTTTATGTCTTTAACCTGTTCTGCATCAAAAATGTCTTTGATCCCGCAGGAAAAAATATTCTGAAGATAGGTGAGTACAGCTGACATTCAATATTCCCTGATTGCTAGGATAAATGTGTTTATTTCTGCATGGTGAACTATGAATGATAATTTTCCACAGACAGTCTGCTGTCTCCAGTTTTTAATAGTTTTTTTTGTCAATATCAACTCCTTCTGTCGGTATGATTGCATCTTTACTAATATAGGTTTTGGCTGCTTTCTCATGGCCAGGTTTAGAGCATGCACTTAATGTGCCCTTTTAATTAACAAATCCTGCTGTAGACGACCAGTCCAGTTCCATATTTTTATTTAAAATGAAAACAACTTGTTCCTTCCAGTTTCTCTGGTACAGCAGAAAATCTTGGGTTTTCTCTGGGTTTATCTTGTGACTCATTTTCTAACTACTATTGTTTTGTAACAGCTCTTCTTGAGAAGCATCATGCTCGGTACCTTTTTTCATTTTATCCTCTATTTTTTGCATTTTTACCAGTTTATCTGAATAGCTTGTTAAATTTCTGTTTTTTTCCCAGCCATTTGTTATTTTAGTTGATCTGTTCCTTAAGTGTTATATTTATTTTAATCACCTCTGAATACATTTGATTTATTTTTTAATGTAAATTACTGGAAGCCATCTCTTGTACCAAAGCTGAAGCTTGAAATGCCTTTTGCTGAATAGTTGCAAGTTCTTCCCAGCTTTTGTTTTCTCTTCACCTTTTCTGGTTGATTTTCTTTCAGGTTCTGCAAATTTCTTCTTGGCTGGCATACACGTAATGTGCTTACTAGCGAGTAACAGAAATTTGCCTAAGTCGGTAATGTCACTGGCTGTTATTTCTTAGTTTCTCTTTCCAAACTAGGAGAGTTGAAAGTAAGCTGTTGATTAGGATGCAGCCATCTTGGAAGAGAGGGTAGTTCTCTTGATGACAGGTAAGACGTAGGGAAGTCAAAATGAAATGCAGGTGTCCTGCAAGTATGTAACCTCCACCCCCAAATAACAGTATGTTGTACATTGTGTACATTGTAGTATTTCTTATTTTTGTTTCACTTGTGGGTTGTTGAAGAAAAGCTTCTACCACATCTAAGTTGTCTTTATTTTGCTTTATTCATTGCAGTAAAGAATGAATTACTACATTAGTAGGTATGAATTATGTAATATACTCTAACCATGTTGCAGTTTAATACAATCTCAGTTAACTGGCACCCATGGGGATTAGTAGATGCTGGATAACTATAGTTTCTGGTTGCTTAAGAGTTACTATTAAACGTAAGCTTGACTAATACTGTACCCTATACTATTTGTTTGGTTTGACTCTCCTTTTGAAAACTCTAAAAACATTAGGTACATTTCTGCAGGGGAAAACAAAGTGCAACATATGAAAATTGTACTGTATTTCTTTTTTTTTTTTTTTTGCTGGTTGCTTGACAGTGCCGGTTGCTTGAGTTCCGGTTAACTGAGAGTTTACTGTAATATATTTTTGCAGTACCTTCTTTACAGCCTCCATCAATTGCCATGGAGTTGACATTTGTCAGGTCATATACTCTGAATTATTTAGAGTGGATGAATAAAACCAGCTGATTTTCAGCATCAAAGATTTTCTACATTTAGTTAAAAACTGTTACTCTTTCTGGCAGTTAGAGCAGAAGACTAAAGCTTTGACTTGTTAATTGCTTCCTGTGCCAAGGGTTCAGAGTTTGAATATTTCTACCTTCATTTGCCTACTTTGTGACCTCAAACAAGTCACTTAAAAATACATTGCATTCGGCCAGTTGAGAACCTGGGCTAGTCTCCTGGTTTGCTTGCCTAGTAACCAACTATGAACTTGTGGTTGTTTTTTACCAGCCATTCCCTGTTGCATATCTGATCTAGAGCATGAGATGTTACGGCATTATCAGCAGCACACCAATTTTATGTTTATTTTATTTTTATCTTTATTGACTAGGTTAGCCCCGCTAGGCTAGTTGCTTTTTTTCTGGGGAGACCCGAGGTGGCATTTGTACTACTAGAAGAAATTTGGCGATGGTATCAGGAACTTCCACACTACTCTTTTCAGTACATGCCTTGGGATCATTTACATCCACCTGAGTTACCACCAAATCGAGCAGATAGGACCTCAGTTTAACTTCTCATTCAAAGGATAACATTCTCAGAAGTGCCGCATCCGCCTTATGCTTTACTGCAGTCTCAGCAATGCATCTACTTGGTGCAAGAATAGAATCCTCAACCTTCTGCACCAAAGACAAGTGTGCTGCCTGTTGCACCACTGACACTCACATCTGTTTTAATGCAACATGGGTCATTTGTAATTCAGGGGTAACAGGCACTGCACTTGTAGAGGATGCACTGAAATGAAAGGCCAGTTGTCAAAAGCAGCATCGGAATTAGTTATACACAAATGTGAAATTATTCAGATGACTTTTACTTCTAAAGAGATTGTGCACATTGGCTTAGCATGTGTTATCAGGTGGTTAATACTTACGCTCTCATCTTCTATTTCAAACTATGCTACACATCATTGGGTCTTATGATTGTGCTAATGCTCTTTATACAGTTTTGTGTAGTTCATCTAAAGCTACCAATAAGGACATGCAATTTTTTTTTCATAACAGTAAGGGGTGTGTGCAGTCAACAAAGTGGCTAGAACTGCTGATGGGGGGGGGGCTGTCTGTGGATAAAAATACCTTATGCTCTTATCTGTTTATTTCTAAAACCGTCTTTAATCTAGCTTTGATGGAATAGGGTGCACACTTCTGTAAATTAAATTGGAATACATTACTTTGGCTATTATGAGTTTGTGTGAAACAAATTTAAAATATGTTACTTTGATCATTAATGTCATTTTTGGACATACATACACACACGCGCACACACAATTACATACATACATACAATATATACACACACACGCATATGTGTGTGTGTGTGTATACATTAATATATATATGT
>NC_056739.1:1120096690-1120311690 GCF_019279795.1 Protopterus annectens
GGACTACCTTGGCTCTGATCACCTCAGAGCAGAGTGGTTCCCAAACCTGAGACGTCTGCGTGGACTCCTCTGGGTTGGTGTCAGCTACAATCTTTTCGGGACCGTCCCTCCCCCGGGGTCCTCTGTTCTTGACAGTTTAGGCCTGGTGCCTTCTGCAGGCATTCGATCCAGGGTTACTCCATCCTTCTTTCCCTTGCCAGCTCCAGCTCCTCTGGTGGGAGGTCAGGCCTTCCCAGCATCGTCTGCCTTCCAGGTGGCAGAGAGGGCTTTCTACAAACCAAGAGATGTGGCCACTCTTCCCCCAGGTCTTACCCAATCCCATCCTGACCAGAGCTTTGCTCCCATCTTTTCTGTCCATACGCAGGCCCTCCAGGAGAGCCCTCCAGACCATCTCTCAGCAGGAGGTCCCTCTGTCTTCTGAGTCCTCTCCTGAGTATCCCGCAGAGGATGCACCTCAGAAAAGATGGTGCAAGAGGAAGCACCTAGACTCCCCTTTGCAGTCTTTGACAGAGGGCACTAATTTTGATGAGGGGGAATGCCCCCCCCCCAAATTCCACCTGATGATATCTCCTTTGGCGTGTCTTGGAAATACTGAAGCAGAAGGGTGGCTGGTCATCCCAGCCCCATTCCTTCATGGAGTCATTGTTCCTGGAGGCCTTCAGGCTGGGCGCAGCTACATCCTGGGTGACCCTGCCAGCGGATGAGCTCATTGACCTTATCACCTGCTGGGCTTGGAAGGAGGAAAACACAGTGTAGCCCATCACCAAACAGGCAAATAAATACCTTAGTCCTCCCAGTGTCTGTCCGTTCTGAAGTAAAGGTTTCCCAGTTGATGCCATTGTGGTGTCGGCAGCCACTGAGAAGGATCTAGCCGAGCAGAGCTCCTCTGTTCATCCCCCAAACAGAGAGTCTCAGGCTTTGGACAGACATGGAAACCAGGTGTATGTCTCAGCCAACTTTACACTGAGAGCATTAAATTACTTTACACTCCTCCAGAGAGATATGCTTAAGGAAGTGATTAAGGTCCTCTCGGATCTGAAGAAGGTATCTGCACAACTGACCACTATGTCCTCCATTGCATGCTGCAGAAGGGCAGCCCGTTCAGGCATAGCCCTCAGGAGACATGTCTACATGAGGCTGTGTGAGTTTGCGGACTCCATTAAGGTGTCATTCATTAATGCCCCCTTTGATGCTTTGTCTTTGTTTGGGCCATCAGATAAAGAAACTCTAACTTACAGTGAGCAGGAAGGTAAGACCTTATCTGCTGTAAGGATCAAGTCCCCCCCCCCCCCCCACATGGACCTTCTCCAGGAACCAACAGAGTGGGAAGAAGATGTAGTTCCATAAGTCTTGAAGGTCTTTTCTGGATTCACAGGATGAATCCTCTTCTAGAGGCAGAGAGATGGGATTTAGTGGTCATTGCTGTCACAGAAGGTAAGGGGGTCACCAAAACCAGGGCTTCAGAGAACCCTTCTCTGACAGGTCCTATCAGCGCTCCTGAGGCGTTGCCTAGCTGTCCTACTCTGGAGGCAGTCAGGGGCAAACTATCATTACACCCAGATGCCTGGATGAACATAAAAACACCTGGGTGTTAAATATAATATCCAGAGGTTACTATATTCCCTTTTCCCTTCTTCCTCCCAGTTCCAGGAGATATCTCCCCGATGCACTACCCAGTCAGAGGGAGAAAGCTTCCCTAGAAGTTCAAAAACTTCCAGAAAAAAGAGTCATCCAGGAAGTCCTGACTGAACATCAAGGGTGTGGAACTTATGCTTCTTTTTGGTGCCAAAGAAAACAGGGGACTTTCAACTGCTCTTGGATCTGAGCAGTCTGAATTTGTTTGTAAAAGAAGTCAAAGTTCTGCATGGTTATGGTACAGTCCATTCTGATGCATTCTACGTAAGGATGCATACTATCATATCAAAGTAGACAGGCACACCAGGAGACGTCTGCACTTTCAGCTGGGAGCCCATCATTACCAATTCAGAGCATTGCCATTTGGTCTCACCACTGTCCCCTGGGTGTTCACCAAATGCAAACTATAGTACCAGCTGGGTAATATATTTAGCTACCTGTCAGTGTTCGGCATTTTACATTGGCCAGACCTCAAGATCATTTAGAACTCGTATCAATGAACATAGAAGTGATATTAAGAACAAAAAAGAGACCAATGCTTTATTTCATCATACATTGAAACATACAAATGCTCAATTCACTTTTATGATTATTGATAGAATTATTGGTGATCGTAACAACTCACAAGGATGGCATAGCATCATAATTCATAAGGAAAAATATTGGATTATCACATTGGGTGCGCTTTTTCCACCAGGTCTAAATGACCATTTATAATTATTTGTTCTATCAGGAATGTATTGATATTTAGGGTGTTTAATGTTTCTGCATTGATACATGGTAGCAAATATCTAACTAATGTATTTGTCCATTTTAATTATAAGTGGACACTATATCATAAGTTTCAACTTTATTAAGACTATAAGTTGATCTAAAATTATAAAGGGTTTTTATGAGGAACCATTTCAATTTTGTGGTATATTATAAGAAATTGTGTTCTTTATATATTAATGCTAAGTTTTTGCATTGTTAGTGTATTATATGATGTTAATAATAATATGCCCGTATCATCCTTATGTAGCTTATCTTGGCTTTGTCAAGATGAATATGCACATTTTTATGTTTTTGCACCATGTAATCTATCTGTATGTTTGTAGGAAACGTAGCCCATTCTATCTAGGGAGTTTATTGGCTTTTCATTATTCAATGCCAAAAGCTATTTTTCATGCTGTCACATTTATTCTTATTATTATTGGCATTAGTTTTCAGTTTAATTTTTATTATCTAGTTTTGTGTATTGCTGT
This sequence comes from Protopterus annectens, assembly GCF_019279795.1. Classification (NCBI taxonomy): domain Eukaryota; kingdom Metazoa; phylum Chordata; order Ceratodontiformes; family Protopteridae; genus Protopterus; species Protopterus annectens. The sequence goes on from NC_056739.1 coordinate 1,120,099,570, forward strand.
TTAAGGACTAGGAATATACCATTTCCTTTATGGGTTGGGCAGTTTTTTAATTGGTTGTATGAGTCTATAAATACTCATGACTTTGAACATTTACTGTTTTGACTAAGTATCACTGAAGAAGGCATTTTTTGCCGAAACCGGTCTGGTTAATAAAGTCATGTTTGTCATGTAACCCTCGGGGTTTTTCATCTACAGTGGTTTTCCTTTCTCTGGCCTCATCTGGTTCACCGCCCCTGGACTCTGGATCCAACTCCGGTCCTGTTATCTCCAATTATCTCACCCTTAGGGCTTGGTGCATCCAACCATCAACATCTCAAGCTGACAGCTTGGTTTCCCCACTTCCAGTGATTGATAGGCAGAAGAATTTGTCCTCCCTAGTGCAAAAGATCCTTCCGGCTTCTCTTAAACTATCCACTAGAAAAATTTACCTTGACAAATGGAAAAGGTTCTCTGCTTGGTTGGATACAAACAGCTTTGATCCTTTCTCGGCTCAAGTAGATAAGTTGCTGGAATACTTAGCCACCTTATTTCAATTGGGAGCCTCAGCCTCTACCATTAGATTTCATTTAGCTGCCATCTCAAATTTTTATAACTGTTTCTATGACCACTCATTAATGTCCCACCATCTTTGCAAAATTTTTCTTAAAGTCGCTCAACATTTGAAGCCACCTTTCAAAGATCTAATAGCGCCTTGGGACTTGACCTTAGTCTTGCAATGCCTAGTTCAACAGCCTTTTGAGCCAGCAGCCACTTGTGACCTCAAGTTTTTATCTTGGAAGACCCTCTTCCTAGTAGCTATCACATCTGCTAGGAGAATTTCAGAGTTACAGGCTTTGTGCATGAATAATTCCAAAATCATCTTCCACAGAGAGAGAGAGAGAGTATCACTCAGAACCAAATCCCTCTTTCCTTCCTAAAGTGGTAACAGAATCCAATATTATCCAGACTATAGACTTACCAGCTTTCTTTCCATATTTTTCAAACAGAGAAGAGTACTGCTTGCATATGTTGGACATCCACAGGCAGTTGCGTTTCTACTTAGAACAAAGGCCTCTAGAAAATCAGACAAACTTTTTCTGTCTTTTTCAGGCACCAGATTGGGAAAACCAGTTTTAAAGGTCACCTTGACAAAATGGTTAAAAGACTGCATTATTTTATATACAACCAGAACAAACTCAAACTACCAACAAAAGTTAGAGCTCATTCTATGAGATCTGTTTCCACTTCACCGGTCTTCCATTCCAGAGTTTCTATGGAAGACCTATGTGCAGCTGCAACTTGGGCTACCCCTCATACCTTTATCACTCATTACAAATTAGACATAGTCTTCAGGAGAAGAGCATCCTTTGCCTCTATGGTGCTTGGGAGTATCCTTCCTTAGGGCCCCTCAGGATCTAAAGTAGCTGGGGACTGTGTCCCATCAGTCAAGAATGAATGAAGATTGACAGTACCAGATAAAAAAGTTATGTTCTTACCGTAACGTTCGGTCTGTGTTGTCGATCTTCATTCATTCTTGACATCCCACCCTCCTTCCCCCTTCTAGAGACTCCTGGAGGTTTGGATCTAGTCTTGGGGTTTTTTGGGGCTGTTGCTCAGACAGAGCTTCCATATTTTCTTAATGGTAGGCAAACTTAATCTGAGGTAGTGGGAATAGAGGAAGTATGGGTAGAGCCTAAACTCGATAGGTTTTGGCTGATGAGAGCTTTGTATAATGGCCAAGTCGGTTCCGAGGGTTTGGAACCGAACCCATCAGTCAAGAACAAATGAAGATTGACAACACAGATGGAACGTTATGGTAAGAACATAACTTAATTTTTCTAATGTTGTTAGAGTTGCTGATGTGAAACAAGTCCATCAGTACAGGAACAGATGCTGCCTTATAGGCCAGGCCATAGATCCCCTTCTCAGCAGTTTGTATGAGACTGAGTATACGGATAAGACTTTGAGGCAGTCTGTGTATGTCATGTGGATTATGTCCTGTATTCTGTGCTTTTTTTTTTTTTTCATTCTAAAATCTAGAAGTTTGCTTGGCCTGTATATAGTAACTTTTTTTATTTAGGGGTCAATTACCCCACCATCACAGATTTGTTTTTAAGTATGTTGTGGTATGGTAGATGACTGAACTCTGATCCATCATAGCCTGGTGAAGCAATTTGTGAGAGTCTACTCTTCATCTCCAACCTCTAGAGAACAAGCCTTCTCCTCTTGGGGACTTAAAACTTGATGACTGATGTGGTGTCACATGCTCATTTGAGCTGGCTGTACGCTGAATGCCCATTTAGGGAATAGATAGTGTATTTCTGGAAGACTGTACTCTATTCAAGGCATTCCTCTTTGAAGTAATCTGCCTGCTTTTTGAGTTCTTTAACTCAACGGATCATTCATGAAATTATTTATGAAATGCTTCTTGAGAATCAATCTGAGTGTTTCATCCAGTGCAAAAACCTGCTGAAAGTAAAATATGACAAATATGTGAGTACTTTTTTGGGGGGTTGTACAGTTGCAACCTTTTTGGAATGCTTAAGTAATCATTCATGTCAACAGGTCTTCCTGGTGTTAGATTTCTTTTGCCTTGGCTTTTAGTGTGATTTCCTGCAGGTGCAACCAGTTGTCTAAGCAGGGGGCAAAGAACTCGGGACCATGAAGACATAAACACAGCTTAGCAGCAGTGCGAGGATGCCATGCTTGCTCTGGTGGATCCATTTGCACATGGGATGCACAGGTTCAGAATTTGAAAAGTAATTTGAAAGGCACTGTAATGTTGTTCCCAACAATTGTACCACTGCACCAAAGGGACATCTTGATCATGTCATGTCTGATATGGCAGGAATTTACATATTTCCTCATGACTACAATTCTGTCTTCACTTTGTAAGCAGTACCTTGCAAACATCTTATTGTGCAGTAATAGAAATGCTGTTCTTGAGCGTATTTTGTCCTGTTTGAAAATGCCACTAAATTAAGTTTGTTTTGTAACGCAGGACATCCTACAAGTCTGGCCAGGAGTGGTCATTAGTGATCCAATTCTGTAAGCTTCATGGCTTAAAACTGAGCACAACATTTCTTCATGAATGTGCTGAAGCAAATGACTGGCTGCAGTTTATACTCTTCATTCAGCTTAGTAACTATCAAGCAGATGAGGTGAGTCATAGCTTGTGTTCAGAAATATCTGACAGAATGTGTGTGTGCGCACGCGCTCATGTATTTTATACGTATTTTTAAAGTAGAATATCTTAGGGCATTCTGTGTGAAAAAGAACTCCAGGAGGAAATGAGAGGTGGGTGGTCTAATTGCAGTTTTTACTTTACCTCAAAACAGAAAACTTGTAACTGTTTTGTAGTTAACCAATGGTTACAGTAAATGTTCAGTAAATTTTCCCAGTTGCTTGAATGTATTCATGCTCTTCCTTTTTCATATCAGACACCTGCAGGGACCTCTGCTTCTCAGTAAGTAAAGCACTGATGTTTTAATTTGTTTTATAGATTTTCAGTTTTGGTAAAAGATGTCTATCAATTAAGCACAAGTTGCATGTAAAGGTAGTGCATTTGGACCATGTGAAATTCTTGTGTAAAAATGTCACGCCTCTTACATGAGCTTATACATTTTTCACACACAAACTGTGTCTAAAATTACATAATGCCCTCATTGCCATCATTTAGGGTCGATGCTATTAACAGCGTGGTGCAATAATTCAGCTCATAACCTTTGAAAAGTTGAATTTTTTTTTCCCTTCTTTGAGTTCTTGGGATTCTGTCTGAATGCTTGTGACTACAGTCATGCCACTTTTATCCATGTCTCTAATAGAATCACAGCACCTATGAACACTGACTTTATTTTGTTACCAATAACAAAATGAAAGGCCTGGCTGTGGAAAGATGCATAGTGGAATGGCTTAGACGTTACTTTGGCTGAGTTTCTCTGTGTGATGTGCTGAAATACTCATAATCAGAAAAAGGAGTCAGTGGAATCCATAACTAACTAGAAATACAGCAACCGCCTACAGAAAACTCCAAACAGTGCACTGTGCATTTCCTCAGTTTATACTTGTCTGTCACCTGCAATGTATAGCATGATGCAGAGAAAGTCAGTATTGACAAATGTTACTGAATATGCATAGCAAGCTGCATGATTAGATTACATCAGTCAGGTATAGGGTTTCCAGGGTAATTAGTCCATTGTATAGAGGGTATGTACTGTGGAAAATATTGTAGCTGAGTTACAGAATTGTGTTTAAGTTGTAATGTGGTGTAATACACAGTAAGCAGTAAAAGGGGTCTATGTCAGATGATCGAGTTTTCCAAAACTCGAAATTCATATGGTCAAGTTTCTGAAAACTTGAATATAAAAAAAAAAAACACAAAAATCTACACTTTCTATGTTTTTGCAAGGGGGCAAGCCCCCCTGCAACTCCCCACACCCCCTGCTAATTATGTATATCAATTCTGAGATCGCACTACAGTGAGGAAAAGGGTAAATTTCCTGATCCGCATTGTACTGCGATCCCCATTCAAAGGTTTTGAGTTTTCAAAAACTTTATCATACGGTCGCGACCATGTGAATTTTGAGTTTCTGAAAACTCAATCAACTGATAGGGACCCCAGTAAAGGATATTAATACTGTCATATATCTCTGTCATGTGCACCTTTGTTGCAGATGACACATAGTCATAATAGGTTGTCATAATCTGTGTAATGGAGGCCTACCGACTGCTATCTCCCTAATGTAAAACTATCAAAAACATACCCCCTGTATCTGTTGGCAAAAACCTAAAACATTGTCTGTTGTCAGTTTTCATTCAATCTTCAACTAACGTGTTCGGATCCGATCTCTCAGATCTGACTCGTCCGTTGCAAAAGCTCATAGCAACTTTGAACTCTCGAGCTTCTCCCTTACCTATAATGCACCAACACCATTTACCTCAGATCTTGTTTGCTGCTTGTCAGCGAAAGATATGGTGACTGAATCCTCTTGAGCTAAGTGTAAGTTTTTTATCAAAAGTTTTGTTCTTTCTTTTTCTAATCTTTAAAGTAGTTATATCTTATCTTCCTTATCCATTGCCTATTAGTTAGATAATTTCTTTCACTTTTTTTGTACATTTTTGTAGTCTAAATACTGTCGTTAGTATTTCTTTCCACTTTTCTACTCTATGTGTAATCATTAGATGTTCTTCCTGTTTCACTGTTGCAGTCATCACATTTGAGTTATCTGCCTGCAGGTAGCCCTCAGCCAGCCTGAATACCAGAGTCTTCAGATTTCTGTGTCAGATGCTGTCACTTCTTCTATGACATCAGGTTGTCAGGGGTATAAAACATGTGGCCGACGCCATTATATCAGTCTTTCTTGCCGTGCGGTGCCCGAAGCAGAAGCAGTTCTCAGGTGCCGGTCGGCTGACTCCTGAAATTTTCATTTTCGAGTTTCAGACCTGAAAGCCAAATCAGCTGGGGATCCTTTTTTCTTGTTCTAACCGATGTCAGAAAAAATTAACAATTGTATTGCCTGTGGAAAGCAAATACTTCATAGAGATTTTCATTCTTACTGCGTCACCTGCTTAGGCCCAGACCACGATGTCCTTCGCTGTCGGTTTTGTGCCTTGTTCAATGCCCGAACTATTCATCGTCGGGCTATTTCGATCTCCGTACTCCAAAATGGGTTCTTTAAGCCATCTGACTACCAATCTTCCGAAAAAACGTAAGGATAAAGACACAGTCAGAAGGTCCAAAATTGCCGATGACGCTTCTGTTAAGCTAGTCGCCAGTCCTCCAGTACTCAGTAAGGCACTTTCGCAGCCCCTGATACCCGCTATTACAGATTCGCAGGCCTCTGCTGAGACCCATTCTGAGTCCGGTATGCCACGAGATGCTTCTTCGACTATGGAGCCTGCGGATGTCTCTACCTTGGATGGGTCCGGAGCCGCTGTGCAGGCACCGGCTTCTGAAGGTGTATTCAGGCCTACCAATTTTCATATTAAGCCGATGACTTCATTTCAGGCTAAGAATACCGAATTGCTCAGGCGTAAGGCTTGCACTACACCTAGAAAACAGACGACCAAACTGCAATTCTCAGGCCCATATGCCTCAAAAACAAATGATTAGAATGGCTGAAAACCTTACTACCTTAATTAGGGGAAGCCAGCCTTCCCCCTCAAAGAGACCTAGAATTGATTTTCTTTCTGATTCTTCTGATCAGGAATCTGAAATTTCTATTCCTTCTGACTACCAGGATTTATCCTTATCTACTTATGAGGGTTCTGATGCAGAGGATTCCATTCCCTCTGCTTCCCCTCCAGAAGAGTTTTCTTCTGGTGAAACCTTGCATACCCTTAGGGAGCATTTCCGCCTCGAAAGCCAGGACTATTCTGTGTCCAAAAAGAGACTTAGGGAATTTTTACTCCTGCCTCAACACAGGTCTCTAGCTTTCTGTCCTGTTCTGGAGATTGCAGATGATGTTTTCTTGGAATCAAGCCTTACCCCAGACACTTTGCCTCCAGCTCCCAGGAATTCGAACAGGTACTACAGAGTACCTGACTCTCACAAATTCCTCTTCAAGAATCCCACTGTGGATCCAGAGACCATTTCCCAAGGACCAAAAGGCATTAAGGCTACTACTGCCAAAAGTCTTACCCCTTCTGATAGGGACTCTAGAGCTTTAGGCAGATGGGGTAAGAAGGTATACACTTCTGCTACTTTGGCCATTAGGGCTTTAAATTGCCAGTTTCATATGTTAGTGTCAGCAGCATATTATGGGACTACTTAAACAGAAATTGATGTTGATTCCTGACTGTGCTGAACATAGAGTTAATGCAGTCTGCTGAATAAGTTGGTAAACATACTTTGCAATGTGGTTTTGATGCTTTAGAAGCATCTTGCAGGGCTGCTGTCACTGGATCTGTACTTAGAAGGCATGCTTGGCTTAAAAAAACAAAACTTGCCAGATCATGTTAAAGCTAAATTACTGGATGCACCCTTAAACCAAGAACGCCTTGTTGGCAACAAAGCAGAAGTAGACCTCAAAAGGATGGAAGAAAAAGCTAAATCTATGCAAACTGTTAAAGATTTCTTAGTACAGCCTCCTAGATTCAGTAGGCATTGGCCTTCAAAGAACTGGTCTTTTCCAGTCACTTCCAGGCCTTCTCAGTCCAGACCCAGGAGCAGCAGACTACCAAGACTTCAATGTCAGACTATGCCCTGATCTAAGCAATGGGGGGCTCCCACTTCCAAAGCAGGGAGTAGTAAGCCACCCCCCTATGGAAAAATGTCACAATGACTTATCCTTAACTCTTCCAATCCCTGCTCAACTACTTGCTGCCTTAGGAGGAAAGCTCGCCCTGCATGCAAAAAACTGGGAACTCATTACCCAGGACAAATGGGTTTTAAACATAGTTTCCCTAGGATACAGTTTCCACTTCCACTCACTCCTAAACCCAAGTGGATGGCCAGACCTTCCCTCAAATCAGTGGGTGGAGGCCCAGAAACAGGTGCTCTCTCTCCTCTGTATCAGGGCTATCCAACCTGTTCCAGAAAAACAAAGGGGACAAGGTTTTTATTCAAGACTGTTACTGGTTCCCAGAAAAGAAAACTCCTGGGGTCCTATCCTGGACCTGTCTATTCTCAACACCTTTTTTGGTGGTTCCAAAATTCAAAATGCTAAGTGTTCAACAGCTTCTTCCTATGCTAGCCAAGGATGCCTAGCTGGCAACCCTAGACTTAAAATAAGCTTACCTGCACATCCCAATAAGGGAATCCTGCAGATAATGCCTACAATGTTCATCGTGCATACAGCTGCAGTAATCACAGATGGGTTTTCTGCCGACAGGCGGGTCCTTGGTCGGCCGAATTCCAAAGTCTAGGTCCGGCGTTGGTTGCTATCGCTTTCTTTCCTGACGTCAGTGAGGCAGGGGTATATAAGACACAACCGACGCCATTTTCTTCAGTCTTTTTTGCTGCGCGGTGCCCGAAGCAGAAGCTGTTCGCAAGTGCCGGTCGGCCAGCTCCTGAATTTACGAAAAATTTGGAAACCGAAGTCTTCATTAAAGCTAAGTACCCCGTTGGGGAATCTTTTCTTGCCTCAGACCGAGGTCAGAAAAAGTTAACAATTGTATTTCTTGTGGGAAGCAAATACCGCATAAGGATTTCCATTCCCTCTGCATACCTTGTTTAGGCCCAGACCACGACGTCTCGGGCTGTCGCTTTTGCGCTACTTTCAATAAACGCACTATTAAGCGTCGGGCGGAGTTCGCCCAACACTTTTTTGGTAAAGCCTTTGATTATAAAATGTCTTTGGAGACTCCGACTACCGTTTTGTCCAAAAACGCAAGGACAAGGACCGACACGCGAGGTCCGCAGTCTCCACCGACAGCACGCCAAAACCAGCTACACGTGGTCCGGTTCTCAGCGAGACGCCTATGCAGTCCCTGACTACCGACGAAACTTCTTTGGCGGTGTCTTCTGTAACCGAGACCGCAGGTACCTCGGCCCATACCCAGACTACAACCACCGAAGCCACTGTGAGCGTTGAGCCTCCTAATGTGGACAGGTCCACTTCCACCCATGGTGTCTTTGGACCCTCATCTTCCTTTTCCATTAAGGCCTTTACTAAGTCCAAATCAGCCAGGCATCCCAAGAGGCCTGTTGCACAGGGCCCATCCCCAGGCCCTATGCCTAAAAACAGATGCTTAAAATGGCTGAGGATTTAATTACTCTTATCAGGGGTTCCCAACCCTCCAGACAAGAGACCCACCGGGGACGAAGATTCTCCCTCTTCTGATCAGGGCTCCATTTTTCAGAACATTCTGATGTAGAGGAACACTCTTACTCCCCTTTTGAAGATTCTGATGCAGAGCAGTCCATTCCTTCTGTATCTCCTCCTGAGGATTTTTCTTTTGGGGAAACCTTGCACACCTTGAGGGAACACTTCCATTGGGAAGGCCAAGACTTTTCTGATTCCAAGAAAAGACTTAGGGAATTTCTTTTGTTACCTCAACACAGACCTCTAGCTATATCTCCTGTCTTGGACGTACTTGATGATGTTTATTCGGAGGCTTGCCTTAATCCGGATTCCCTGCCTCCTGCCCCAGTCAAGCCTGATAGGTACTACAGAGTTCCTAACTCTCACCAATTTCTTTACAAAAGCCATAATGCTGATCCTGAAACCATTTCTCAAGGCCCCAAGGGAATGAAGGCCTCTACTGCTAAGAATCCACTACCTTCCGAAAGAGAGTCAAGATCCTTAGAAAGGTGGGGAAAAAAGGTATATACCTCGGCCACCCTAGCCATGAGGGCCTTAAATTGTCAGTTTCATATGCTTAAATATCAGCAGTTTCTGTTATCACAATTAAGAAATAAAATGTCTCAACCTGAACAACCAGGTTTGAAGGAGCTGCAGGATATGATGCATAGTGCAGAACAAGTGGGTAAACACACCTTACAATGTGGCTATGATGCCCTAGAGGCCTCTAGTAGAGCTGCTGTTACAGGATCAGTCATTCGTAGGCCTGCATGGCTTAGGGAACAAATCTTGCCTGATCATGTGAAAGCTAAACTACTAGATGCTCCTTTACAAAAGGATGTGCTATTTGGTACTAATGCTGAGGAGATACTACGGAAAATGGAAGTAAAAGCCAAATCTATGCAAACTGTCAAAGCTTTTCTACAGGTTCAACCACCACGTTTTAGCAGAAATTGGCCTTCTAAAAACTGGTCCTTTCCAGCCATGGACAAGCCCCAAAGAGGTAGATACAGGCGCACAAGGGGCAGAGGGCAATCACAAGGATCATATAGAGGCAGGCAATGGCAAACTCCAGCACCAAGAGGTGGCGAAGACAGTGCACAACAATACAGGAAACAAACCCAATGACTTCCTCCTTTCCATGCCAAGCAAGTCTCAGCTGGCAGCACCCTTGGGAGGAAAGCTGGCATTATTTACAAGAAATTGGCATATTGTCACAACAGACAAATGGATCCTGGACGTTATAAACAGAGGCTACAGATTTCATTTTCACACTCTCCCAAAAATGAGAGGCATGCCAAACCTGCCACACAATCAAAGGGCAGAGGCACAACTACAAATTTCAAAGCTCATAGACATGAAAGCTATTCAAGAGGTACCTACTCACGAACAAGGTCATGGTTTTTATTCCAGGCTATTTCTGGTACCAAGGAAAGGAACCGACTGGAGACCCATTTTGGACTTATCCATCCTAAACACATTCTTACTCGTACCAAAATTCAAGATGCTCACATTACAGCAGCTTCTTCCCATGCTGGGCAAGGAGTTTTGGCTGGTAACATTGGACCTCAAGGAGGCATACCTGCATGTCCCAATCAGACAAAGCTGCAGAAGATACCTCAGATTTCTTGCAGGTTCAATCCACTATCAATTCTCTGCATTGCCCTTTGGCTTATCTACTGCGCCCAGAGTATTCACGAAATGCCTGGCATCAGTAATTGCCTACTGCAGACTTCAAGGGATACAAATTTACCCTTATTTGGATGACTGCCTGATCCAAGCAGACAGCAAGCACATACTTCTGGACCATCTGGCTTATGCAACACGGTTACTGAATTCTCTGGGATACACAATCAACAAAGAGAAATCCAGGCTAACACCATCTCAGAAAATAACTTTCCTGGGTGCCAACTTGGACACGAACACCCAGATGGCCTATCTTACGCCAGAAAAACAGGGGCAACTAACTCAGTACTTCAAAATACTAGCAAATTGTACCAGGCTTACTGCAAGGAAAATTCTGCAGGCTCTGGGTTTCATGGCATCTTGCATTCTTTTAATCCCATGTGCAAAGTTGCACATGAGGAAACTTCAATGGTACCTAAAAAAACTATGGTCTCAACACAGCCACAGTTTGGAAACAATAATACCAATAATTCCATGTTTGCAAAAGGAATTTCTATGGTGGGCTCAAGCATGTCAAACAAACACAGGTCTCCCATTCTGCAAGTCTCAAGCAAATCAAGTCATCACAACAGACGCCTCAGATTACGCCTGGGGGGCGCACATGACAGACAGGTGCATTCAGGGCAAATGGTCCCAAAAGGAAAAGCACCTTCACATCAATCAAAAAGAAATGCTAGCAGTGATAAATGCAATTACAGCTTTCAAGGACCTCCTGCATCCAGGACAATTATTGATATGAACAGACAACCCCACAGTAATGTGGTACATAAACAAACAAGGAGGAACACATTCATACCCCCTGTGCAGACTAGCAATGACACTTTGGAACTTGGCTCTGGAATGGCAAATCGAACTTCAAGCACAGTACTTGCCAGGTTTGGAAAACATGCTGGCAGACAATCTAAGCAGAAATATGACAGATCCACACGAATGGAAGTTGCATCCTCAAGTGTTTACAAAGATAATCCAAGCGTGGGGGAGGCCAGACATAGATCTCTTCGCCTCCCACAGGAATCATCAATTGGAAAAGTTTTGTTCAAGGACCTTTCATCCAAAGGCCTGGAGAGTGGACACCCTTTCATTCAGTTGGACAGCATGGACAGTTTACGCTTTCCCACCTCTGCCTCTTCTGCCCAAGGTGCTCTTGAAAGCAAGAGCAGACAGACCAAAGATGATACTGATTGCTCCAGACTGGCCAAGACAACACTGGTACCCACTCCTGAGGAGCCTAACACATACTCCTCCCTGGCCCCTACCTCTAATGCCTCTTCTGCTGACTCAGCACAGCTACAAAACTCTTCACAGTCAGCTGAAAACACTCAATCTCGCTGCTTGGAAAATTCCTTAATACCACAACAGACCCTACTCCCCAAAGAGGTGCAGGATGTCATTTTGGAGGCCAGAAGGCCATCTACTAGAAAGGCTTACTCCGCAAAATGGAAACTGTTTTGCTCATGGAATGAGAAAAAAGGCCAGGACCCTACAAAACTGAATTTGCCTCAGGTATTACAGTATCTAGCTGAGCTGCTGAACAGTGGACTTTCATTTTCCTCCATAATAATCCATGCCTCAGCCATTTCTGCAGAATTCAACACGGATCCACCCTTATTCTCTCACCCACTCTTAAGACAGTTCCTCAGAGGGGCTAAGAATATAAGACCACCAAGGAAACAACCAGTGCCAGCCTGGGATCTTAATTACATTCTAGAAAAATTAACATTGCCTCCCTTTGAACCAGCTGCCTCAACAGATTTGCAACATTTGTCCTGGAAAACAGCCTTCCTTCTGGCCATTACCTCAGCTCGTAGGGTTTCGGAACTACAAGCCCTCATGGCTGTGCAGCCCTTTCTCATCTTCCATCAGGGCAGGGTTTCCCTTCGAACCAACCCATCATTTATGCCTAAAGTGGTATCCAGAGTAGCTTTAAATCAAGCCATACACTTACCTACCTTTTACCCCAATCCTCAAAACAAAGGGGAAAGGCTGCTACACTCCTTAGACAACCATAGACAGCTACGTTATTATTTGGACAGAACAAAGCCTTTCAGGAAATCAGAACAACTTTTTGTGTCCTATGCTGTAGGAGCTCAAGGGAAGCCAGTTACCAAACAGACAATTTCAAAATGGATAGGCCACTGCATACGGTTTTGTTACTCCTATCATGGAGAATCTGTCCCTACAGGCATCAGATCCCACTCCACCAGGGCCACAGCTACCTCTACAGCCTTCCTCAGAGGAGTTCCTGCCAAAGATATTTTGGAGGCAGCCACTTGGAGTTCTGTGCATACCTTCACAAAACACTACCCACCTGCCTTTAGATTCCAAAACTAGAGCAGGCTTTGCCACTGCTGTGTTGCAGGGCATTCTGGCTCATCCCAGCAACACCTAGTGCCTACCACCCTGTGCGTAGCTTTGGGATTCTACCCATCTGTGATTACTGCAGCTGTATGCACGATGAACATAGTACAGTTTTGTACCTACCATAAATGTAGATGTTCGAGTGCTAATACAGCTGCAGTACAGTTTTCCCTCCCTCCTTCCCCTCTTGGTAAAGGCCTAGGGCCTAACCCGTCTTCATACAACCTGATTGGGTTATCCTTCTATGGTATATTTGCTTACAACTACTGTTTTTTGATTATATTGCATTGCATGTATATAAGTATAATTTATGTATTGCCTTCCTACTGGGGGCACCTGACATCTGGGGCAAGAAAGACTGAAGAAAATGGCGTTGGCTGTGTCTTATATACCCCTGCCTCACTGACGTCAGGAAAGAAAGCGACAGCAACCGACGCCGGACCTAGACTTTGGAATTTGGCCGACCGAGGACCCGCCTGACGGCAGAAAACCCATCTGTGATTACTGCAGCTGTATTAGCACTCGAACATCTACATTTATGGTAGGTACAAAACTGTACTTTTCAGGGTGGGCTGCATGCACTATCAGTTCTCTGCACTTTCCTTTGGCTTATCTTCTGTGCCCAGGGTATTCACAAAGTGCCTAGCTCCACCGATTGCATTTTGCAGGCAAAGAAATATTCAGATTTACCTATACTTGGACGATTGCCTGATTCAGGCAGAAAGTCAGGACTTGCTATTACAACACCTGGCATTTGTAAAGAGACTTCTAACCTCACTAGGGTTCACCATCAGTGAGAAGACATCACACCTAGTACCCTGCCAGCAGATTGTATTCTTGGGAGCAAGCTTGAACACAACTTCCCAGATGGCATTCCTAAGTCTAGAGAAACAAGTTTGACAACCTACTTCAACCTACTGGCCACAAAAACCCAGCTATCTGCAAGGAAAATCCTGCAAGCCCTGGGGTTCATGGCTTCTTGCATTCTGTTAATTCCATATGCAAGACTGCATATGAGGAAACTTCAATGGTATCTAAAAAGTATATGGTGTCAACATTCTCAGGACCTGGAAACAATGATTCCTGTCATTCCTTGTCTAAAGGCAGAGTTCCTTTGATGGGCAGAGGCCTGCTACCACAACAAAGGGACTCCCTTTCACTCTACCCCTTGCCGCCCAAACCCTAACAGACGCATCAGACTATGCATGGGGGGGCTCACATTGCAGGGCAGTGCATTCAGAGCAAATGGAACCCAAAACAGATGCACCTGCATATCAATCAAAAATAAATGCTAGTTGTACAGAATGCTCTGACAGCCTTCAAAGACCTTATTCTTCTAGGACAACTATTGGTAAAGACAGACAACACCACAGTTATGTGGTACATAAACAAGCAGGGGGGAACCCATTCCTACCCACTCTGCAGACTAGCCATAGCTCTGTGGAATACAGCCTTGAGCTACCAAGTAAACTTGCAATCTCAGTTCCTGCCAGGCAAACTAAATTCACTGGCAGACGACTTTAACAGAAATCTCATAGACCCACGCAAATGGAAACTAGAACCCAAAATTTTCAAGCTCTTGAGAAACAAATGGGGGACACCAGAGGTAGACCTGTTTGCTTCCCCTCAGAACTACCAATTGAACAAATTCTGCACCAGAACTCCCCACAGTCAAGCATGGAAAGTGGATGCCTGTTCTTTACATGGGAAAGCCTCTCAATTTATGCCTTTCCCCCTCTGCCTCTCCTCTCAAAGGTTCTACTAATGATCAAACAGGACAAGCCAAGGACAATCCTGATTGCGCCAGACTGGCCACACCAGCACTGGTACCCCCTTTTGCGCAGTCTGACAGTGCTGCAACCATGGCACCTGCCTCAGACCCCTTCCCTGCTGTCCCAGCAGGCGGGCCAGATTCTGCACCCTCAACTTCAAACCCTGAACCTTACAGCCTGGCTAATTCCCTGAGCTCACCTCTACCAACCCTCAGTAAGCAGGTGCTGGATGTCATTCTTGAAGAAAGGAGGCCTAGTACTAGAAAATCCTATTCAGAAAAGTGGAAAAGATACTGTTCCTGGAGCCAGACTCAGGGTATGGGTACAATGGTGCCCAGCTTACCTCATATTCTAGACTACTTAACAGAAGTGCTCCACAAGGGCCTAACTTTCTCTTCAGTCAAGATTCATGCCTCTGCCATTTCAGCACATTATAATACTGAGCCATCCCTCTTCTCTCATCCCCTGCTAAAACAATTCCTTAGAGGGGCCAAAAATGTAAGACCCCCCCCTGAGAGCTCGCAGTCCAGCCTGGGACCTTAACTTTGTATTGGAAAAAATCACTCTTCCCCCCTTTGAACCAGCTGCTACAGCAGAGTTGAAATTCCTTTCTTGGAAAACTGCCTTACTTCTAGCCATCACTTCTGAAAGAAGAGTGTCTGAACTGCAGGCCCTCATGGCAATGGAACCCCTCATTATCTTCCATGCGGACAGGGTTTCCCTCAGGACTAATCCATCCCTTATGCCCAGGGTGGTGTCTAGTGTGGTTCTAAACCAGTCCATTCATTTGCCTACTTTTTTCCCTAATTCTCAAAATAAGGGGGAAAGGATACTGCATTTTCTGGATGTGCACAGACAGCTTAGATTCTATTTGAACAGAACTAAGCCTCTCAGAAAATGTGACCAGCTTCTAGTTAGCTTTGCTGCAGGGGCAGAGGGCAAGGCTGCTTCAAAGCAAACCATTTCCAAATGGATAGCCCATTGTATCCATTTCTGCTACAAGCACCATGGAAAACCTACCCCACAGGGGATAAGATCACATTCCACCAGGGCTGCATCTACCTCTACGGCATTTCTCAGAGGAGTCCCTACCAGGGACATCCTAGAAACTGCTACATGGAGCTCTGTGCATACTTTCACCAAGCATTACCACCTGCCTATCTTTTCTAAATCCAGAGCTGGATTTGCCACAGCAGTCTTGCAAGGCCTGATTGCTAGCCCTAATGCTCTTTAACTGGCTCCACCCTTCCTTAGCTTTGGGAATCAACCCAAATGTGGTTACTGCAACAGTGAAACACAAAGAACATAGTACAGTTGTGTACACTTACCATAAATGTAGATGTTAGAGTGTATTCACTCTTGCAGTCCTGGTTATCCTCCCTCCTGCCCCCTGACTTCTCTTGGCTCTATCTTTCCTTCTTGTTTGGTATATATTATATCTTGTATATTTCCTTTTTGTTGGGGGTGTACCATACCATATAATTGCTTCCTATTGTGGGGGCACCTGACATCTGGGGCAAGAGAAACTGATGTAATGGCATGGGCCGCATGTTTTATACCCCTGATGACCTGACGTCATGGAAGAAGTGACAGCATCCGACACACAAATCCGAAGACTCTGATATTTAGGCCGGCTGAGGGCTACCTGCAGGCAGATAACCCAAATGTGATGCCTGCAACAGTGAATACATTTGAACATCTACATTTATGGTAAGTGTAGACAACTGTAGTTTACCATTATTGGTATTTGCCATTTTCGCTGTCCTTTTTATATATGTATATGTACATAATATGTATGTATGTCTATCATATATATAAAATAAAAATATTTTTTTCTTCAGTTGTAACTGTCATTTTAACCAATTTTTTTATAGTGAGGTTTAGTGACTGCCTTTCCATTGGTGTTCTGTCTAATGGCTGAAAAAGAGAAAGGCCCTGTGGGGTTTAAGTGCCTTAAATATGGACATAAAATTCTGTTCTCGGATGCCCAAACACTCTGTTGTACTGCCTAGGTCTTTTTTCAAGAGGACTGTGCTATTTGTCGCGGATTTAATCTGAGAGCACTTACTGAGAGAAAGAACAAATTGATTATTAAAGGCATGCTGCAAACCTCTTTTGAGGAGGCCTTATCTAGCGTTTCCTTCAAAAAAGTCAAAGTCAACCTCTCCAAGTCCTTCCTCGTCTTCTTCAAAGGCTGCTGAGTAGACTAGGAATAGACCAGTATCTGGACATTCTGAACATAAAAGAAAAAAGGCAAAAGCTTCAGATCAGATTTCATCCTCAGATCCAAAGCACAAAAAAAATCTTCCTAGGATCCAACCTCAACATTGAATCCTAATAAAAAGGGAATTGAATTATTGGATCCAACCACATTGGATCCAACAAAAAGTTCCACTTCAATACATTTACCATGAACTAGGTATTCTCCCCTTTGGACTCCCGTGCTATTAAGAGTTCCATCACCTTTCCTGGAAAGACCAAAATCTACATCTGTCATATCCACTTGCTCTTCTAGAAGCCTCATGGAAGAAGAAGATGTGGAGAGAGTGGTGAGAAAGATTCTCTCAGCACAGAGCCAGTCAGGTATCCCGTCTGCTTCTACCCCTTCAGGTCAGGAGATACATTCTGCAACTACACCACCCTTAAAAGTTCCTCCTCTGACTCTCCATACAGGACGTCAGAGCCCTTGGATCCAAGTTGCTTACCACTATCTTGCTTGGATCTGAGGATTACCTTATCCTCGGATCCAAAGTTGGCTTTGAAAATTTCGGTCCAGTCAGATCCAGAGAGCTCTTGGAGCTGAGACTACCCTGTCAGATATGAGATGTTAGCGTCAACTCCAAAGCTTTTGGAGTCATCTCTGCATGTTGGGACCTTGGCAAGACTTAGTTTGGCTCTGACGTCTGCCTTTGGAGATCTGTCTTTGGAACAGTGTGGGATTAGGATCCAGAAACTGGCCTTCTCAGATCTGGGTCCTATACCTCTCTGGGGCAGGTCTGCCTTTGAGGTTATGGAGAGGGCCCTGTCTACATCGTTGACACAGTTTCTCCCCCCCTTGGAACCTCAAGCTGTTACCTCTCCATCTCTGCGCTTGGAGTCTCACCTTTCTTCTTCACAAGGATAGCTGGTACTGAAACCACAGGCTACTCTGCAGGGTATCTCCATTTCTTCTTATACCTCCCAGGAGCATTCCGGTGAGGAGGACCCTAAGAAGAAGAGAGGAAGCACTTAGATTCCCCAGAATCTGTCACAGAAGATACAGATTTTGATGACAGTGAAGGGTCCCCATGGTCACCTTCTGATGATGTCTCATTTGGAGACATCTTAGAAATCCTAAAACAGAGATGTGGCTGGAAGAATCTGTATTCCTGAAGGCATTCGGTACTGGCCTGTCTACCCTCTGGGTGACTCCACGCACCAGTGAGCTCCTTGAATTAATCTCTCAGCAGGCATGGAATGATCCAGACACCAGTGAGCCAGTTCCGCAGAGACCTGACAGAATTATGACAGCACAGAAGGGCAGGCAGTTTTGGGCTAAAGGGGTACCTGTTGATACCATGGTGATGGTGGGGGCCACTAAAAAGGAACTAGCTAAGGAGAGTTCCACTGTCCATACCCCCCAACAAGGAGTCTCGAATGATGGATAGGTTTGGGAAGCATGTCTGTGCTTCAGTGACCTTTGCCCTAAGATCACTGAACTATCTGGCACATTTCACCAGGTTGCAGAGGGACCCGATTAAGGAGCTTTGACACCCAGTCAGGATTTGTTTCTGAAGTACAAGCTTCTGTCACTTCCCAGTTGGCTAATCTGCAATCGATGTTCAGTTCCTCCATGAGGCTTATTTCTCTTGTAGCAGGAGGAACCTCAAGGGCAGTGGGTTCAAGTGTTTATATTAGGAGACACGCATGGATGCAATTGTATGATTTTGTGGAGCCCTTCAAGTCTTCGTGCGCCAATGTTAGTGCTCCTTTTGATGGCACTTCTTTGGCCCCAAAGTAAAAGAAACTTTATCCAGGTGAGAGAAGGATGGCAAGATCCTATCTGCTGTGGGCGTACATTTTTCCACCACTCAAAGATCATTTTCAAGAATCATTGAGGTGGAGGAAAGATGTAGTTCAAAAAATTCCAAGGGCCTTTCCAGGATGCACGCGGAAGAGGTTCCCCTAGGGACAAAGGGGTAATTCCAGTGGTAGATGCCACCCATGTAGCAAAGGTGGTCCACAAAACCAAGGGTCCAGCGATTCATTCTTTGGCGGACCCTTCCAGCACTCCTAAAGGATGCCCAGTTGTCCCCCAGTTGTCCCCCTCTGGAGGCAGTCAGGGGTTACTTTTCCCTGAACCAAAGAATCTGGCTAGAGGTAACAGCAGATACTTGGGTGCAGAAGATCATTTACAGAGGTTATATTATACCCTTTTTCCTTCCTCCTACCCATTCAGAGAAAATCCCCGATATTCCATACAGTCAGAGGGAACAAGCAACAATTCAGATAAAAAAGCTTCTAGAAAAAGGGAGTCATCCAAGAGGATCCCTCCAGACCAGATAGAATCCAGAATTTACTCAAGATTCTTTAGTGCCAAAGAAAACTGGGGACTGGAGGCCAATTTTGGATCATAGCAACTTGAACAAGTCTTCAAAAAAACAAGTTCTGGATGGTCACTGTTCAGTCCATTCTTCCATTTGTGGAGAAGGAAGACTGGATGTGCTCAGTAGACCTTCAGAATGCATACTATTACATACAAATGAACAGACACTCCAGAAGGTTATTATGCTTCTGGTTGGGAGCCAGTCATTAGAAGTTCAGAGTTCTGCCCTTTGGTCTCACCACAGCCCCCAGGGTGTTCACCAAGTGTATGGCAGTAGTAATGGCTCACTTGAGACTGCAAGGATTCCAGGTGTTTACATATCTAGACAACTGGCTCATTTCTGCCTTGATCAGATATTAACTCTTAGTAGCAAAAGAAAAGGTTATCCAGACTTGTGCTTGTCTGTGTAACTATAAACTATGAAAAATCTCCTTTAGAACCAACTGAAAACATAGAGTTTATAGGAGCACTTCTCAGTACAAAGTTGACCATAGCCTCACTTCCCTTACCAAGAATTCAAACAATAAGATTACAAGTAAAAAAGATGATCTGCAGTACCAAGATTGCAGCACTTTTGGTTCTTCTGTCTCTGGGATCAGTGGCTGCAGAGATAACACTAGTACCACTGGTCAGATTTTATATGAGAATTCTTCAATTCATCATCCCATGTCTACTGCGATATGAGTCACCAACATATGCAAGAGAGATCTCAAGTGGCAGATGCAGTCAGACCAAGTTCTACAATGGTCTTTGTTCGTTCCCCCGCAGCCCAAGGCTATAGTGACCACAGATGTTTTCCAGTTAGGTTGGGGGTGGGGGGTGTTAACCTGGGAAAGACAGTCCAAGGCATATGGTCCCCAGTAGAGGCCAGTTTGCATATCAGTGTTCTGGAGATGAGAGCAGTGCTTTTAGATTTGCAGACTTCCCAGATGCTGTCTCCTTAGAGGCAATTGCAGTACAGACAGACAATATGTCAGTAGTTTAGAACATCAAAAAACAAGGAGGGACCAAATCCTACCCCTTGTGTCGAGAAGCTCTCATAGTGTGGCAGTGGGCGATCTCATCCAGCCACTTTCTCATAGCAATGCACATTCTGTGGAAATCAAGTGTGATAGTGGACAAACTGAGCAGGTGCATTCTTTTACCCCACAAATGGTCTCTCAAATAGAACGTGACGGAAATGATTTTCCATTGGTGAGCCAAGCCTTGCTGCGATCTTTTCCCCTCTCCCCTGAACAACAAATGCAACAGCTACTTTGCCCTAATCCCCCCTCAGGCGGAATCACGGAGGGATGCCCCACGATTAGCTCCCCTGGTCTAATTTATGCTTACCCACCAATTCCATTGATTCCCAAATTCCTGCAGAAAGCTACTGTGTTGAAGAGCAAAGTCATCCTAATTGCACCTTACTAGCCTCGAAAGATTTGGTTCTATCCTTCCTTTGGCCTCACTTGCTTTGCCAATCTTGGATTTTGGTCCGAATCCAAACCTCCTGTCTCATCCGACAGGCATGATCCATCCAGATGTAACAAATCTCAAGAAGACAGCTTGGCTTCTCCAATTCCATCGATAGCCAGACAACCTATGCTGTCTTCTCCTGCCCGAAACATATTGTTATCCTCCCTTAAACCACCTATGAGGAAACTATATGCTGGCAAATGGAAAAGATTTGTCTGCTGGTCTATTCATAATCATATTTATCCTTTTCCTGCCCCAATACATAATGTGCTAGAATTCTTAACCTTTCTTTTTAGCGAAGGAGCTAGTGCATCTACAGTTAAGGTTCGGCTAGCAGCAATTTCTAATTTTCATATTGGATTTGATGGTTCAACACTTGCTTCTCATACGCTTTGCAAGGTTAAAGGCACACTGTTATTGAGACCCTCTTTTAAAGATCCTACTCCTCCATGGGATCTGAATGTGGTATTGCAAGCACTATTACATCTCCCTTTTGAACCTGCAGATAAGTATGATTTTATATGTCTATCTTGGAAAACATTGTTCTTAGTGGCCATTACTTCAGGCAAATGAATTTCTGAAATTCAGGCCTTCTTCTCAAAACCGCCATATCTGATTTTTCATAAGGATAGAGTTACACTACGAATCAATGCATTCTTCCTTCCTAAGGTGGTGTCTGCATCTAACGTCAACCAGTCTATTAATTTACCAGCATTTTTCCTTGAATATACAAAAGGAGAATACGTAGTTCATTTGCAAGATATTCACAGGCAATTACATTTTTATTTACATAGAACAAAGTAAATCAGAATGACTGATCAATTATTGTTTCTTATGCAGATGTAAATTTGGGTAGTCCAGTAACCAAAATAACTTTAGCCAGGTGGCTTATTAACTGCATCTCATTTATTTACAACAAATTGGGTATCTCCCTACCAAGTCAGTTACAAGCTCACTCCACCAGATCCTGGATACTCCACAAACAAGATCTTAGGAACAAATTTTTTCTTTCTATTATAATCCGCAAACAAGATCTTAGGAAATGGGGTTGGTGCATTATGGGTAAGGGAGAAGCTTGAGAGTTCAAAGTTGCTATGACCTTTTGCAACAGCAAAGATGGATCCGAGGGATCAGATCTGAATCCATTAATTGAGGAAGAATGAAAATCGACAACACAGCTGAAACATTATGGTGAGTACATAACATCTTTTTTTTTTTTTTTTTTTTTTTTTTTTTTTTTTGCTGGATGGGTAAGCACCCCCATGCACACCTGTAACTTGTAAGGTGGTCTTCATATCTACACAACCCCTCCATTCCATTATCATACAACTGTGCAGAAAACAGAAACACCCGGTAGAAGTGCAAACAATACTCTCACACATTGCGGTCTCCTAGTACAGTAAAACAGTATGAAACACAGATAGGAGCTAGTTAATAGTTACTTAGGGGAATTAAAATCAGGGAAAAAGCAGTTGATTAGATACTTTTCATCAACTGGTAGCTGTTCTGTGTATGTTAATTTTGTCTAGACAATACTTAATGTTGAATATGACACGTACTATAGTAAAAATGAACAGAGTTCTACCAATCATATTGGTACTGAATCATGACTATAGTAGTCATAGGACATGGGCTACAGTTCTTCTTACATGAGGAGGAAGTTACTGCATTTTTTTTGTTGCACTGCACTGGTATGCAGCTGGTAATATATTTGATATTGCTATTCTTTGTGAGCAGATGATATTGTCATGGTAGTGGCACCCCCACAGTAGCATTTCAGCTGAAAAAATTGAGGTGCTGAGGTAAGCTCTGAGAGAACATAATAGATAAGGTGGCTGGTGGAGGAGAGAGAGAGGTGCATCTGTGTGGGTCAGATGGTCGCTCGGCATCTCACTGTTGCATGGTAAAGTCTCTGTAGACATACAGATTGGCAGATGTAGGCTATTGGGCATGTAAAGAGCATTGTTGTTTTTAATTGTTTTTGTTGTTGCCTTTTCTGCCCCTTACCTCTGAACTAATCTGGCTGCCATTATCATTCCCATTCATTTCCCTATGAAGCAAAAATTAGTTGTAGAGGGTCTGTCACCCATGCAGCCTAGTTTCCCTCAAACATACCTTAGCAAGCGTTTGCAGGGGATTCTGCAGTATGTACATGTCATAAGTTTTAAATCTTAAAAGTCTGAAACCCAAAATATCAAAAACTCAAAATACTGAAAACATATTTAATGCAGGGGGAAAGCACTCCTGCACCGCCAGACCCAATACAAATTATGTATACGAACTCTGAGATTGTACAACAGTGGAGAAAAGGCAAATTCCCATTTTCAGTATTTTGAGTTTTCAATATTTTGGGTTTTAGCCGTTGGAGATTTTGAGCTTATTTATGACATAGACTCCACTTGCTTATGCAAATAATGTAACCCCTTACCATCCCTGCTCTCACTCAAAGTGAACTCCCCTGGTAGGTCTCCAGTTTCCACCAAGGATTCTGTCATGGAATGCGCACCTCAGAGACTCACCTCTTTTGCTGTATAGAGAGAGAGGTAAGTACATAGTACCTTGCTGTTCCTCTTCTTCCCTGGCCTGCTCCTCTGGCAACCTAGCTACTAACTGAACCAGAGTCATCTGGGTCATTATATGGCCTCCATTCCTCTGAGCCACAGAGCTGACTGAAAAAGTTATGTTGTCTTGCTGAGGAGGATGACCACTGTTCTGAAAGAAATGATGACATTCGTGATCACTGAATGACTTATATGTTGGAAGTACACAATCATAGAAGATGGGCTGATGCCAGTATACCATCTAAGTATAGATGTATGTATACCTGCATAAGCATGTACAGAAAGCTCATGTGTTTTGTCAGGGCAGTTATGTAACAACTTGTCTGCCATTTCCAACTTTGGTTCGGCAGGATCTCTGTCATGTTTGCCCAGGTTGTATTAATAAGGTAGGTTTTGCTGTATTATTTGCTGCCACAGTGAGACTCTGTCTCTTTCAGCTGTATTGTCAGTAGTGTAGTGTAGTGGCATACAAAATTCGTTGCCTAAGCATTGCCTTTTTGCTAATGCATCAGACTGAGGTAAGTTCTGGCATGAGGGGTTGGTGGTTGGCATAATGGTTAAAGTGTCTACCTGACAGACAAAAAGTACAGGGTTTGATTCTCACTAAGGGGAAATTGGCAAGGCTTAAAATGATCCACAAAAGCAACTAACGTAATACTTACCTATGAACCTATGTGGGCTGGTTTGCCTAGCTGTGCTGTGGAAGTGCATGTGCATTATAACTTGCATGTTTGGAGGTGTCCAATGTCAGCGTGGCTTTGTGTTGTTTATGTCCTGTAGGTATCTGATCATGTGACAGTGCTACTCAACTGACCCACAGAGTGGCAGTAATACTGGTCCTTACCCTAGAACTGCAGGTGGTGGTGTGACGCTTCTCTCTGATGCTACATACAGTGAAGTGTTTTGGTGACAGACAGGTAACAAATGCAGCCTTTGACCTGCAGGGCACACAACTGATGGATATGTCAGAGTATAGTATAATTTGATTTAATTTCCTCCAGATCTTTTGGGTTTCCCATATCCTGAGTGGAATAGACCCAAATCCTAAGTCAGAATATAATTAAAGTTCATGAAATTAATATTATTTCAATCTTTGATGTTAGCCAGAACTGCTGTTTGCAGCATGCACAATATGGCAAGAATTGACTCATTTTGTAATTCATATGGAGTTACTTGTATTGGTAGCATATCTAGATACGACTTAGACCCATAGTTCCTACTATTATTGGAAATGTCTGGTGATCTTTCTTCCACATTGCTATAGTTTCTGCCTGCAAATCCTCATACTTTATGACTTTGTCTCTCTATACACTGTAATCACTAGGTGCAGAAATTTCAATGATCAATGCTACTTTTGTCTTTTTTTCATGGACTACTATATATGTTTTTTTACATCTCTTTTTTGAGTTGTTGGTAATGGATGATCCCATGTGAAGTACACTTCATTCTATAAAATGGTTTGTGGTTCATGTTTCCAGTGTTTCTCAGTTACTTCTATATTGTAGAGTTTGCACAATCCCTTCATTATTGTGCCTTTTAGTGTACAGGCCCTCTGCCATAAGTGTATTGTACCTAGCAACAAGGTGTGCAACTGTTTTAAATTATTTTTTACAGAACCTACATTTGTCTATTTCTCCCACATATTTAATGGACTTTGTAAACCAGTGTGTATGTAGTCCACTATCCTGAGCTGCCATTATCAGCCTTTCATCATTTGGTTTCAACTTACTTCACTTTAACCATTTCTGCATCAAATCCTGATCAACATGAGGTTGTTACAAAAGTTTTCTATACTTGCCACTGTATGTATTTCTTTCCCACATACGTTTCCTTCTCATATTCTTTCTTTTCGTTTTTTTTTTTTTTTTTGGCACATTCAGTTGCTGTCTGATTTTTGTCTACTTCTGGTTTGATTTCCATTCATGCTTCCAAATGAATGCTTCTGCTGAACTAAACAGACAGGTTGTGTTAGACTTCCTCTCCTCATGATTTAAAACGTTCATTATGTTTGGATCTGATGAGGTCAGCAGATAAGTATGCAGTCCTAAGACTGCAGATCTATACATGTAATCAGTTTTGAAGAGGCCCATACTTCCTTCATAACAAGGGATATATAATCTTGGTATACACTGATTTTTCTTGTTTTTCTATCCAACTGATGCAGAAACTTTTGGGGCCAGTCAGTCCCACCAAAACTGTAAGTTAAAGCGGGAAGAGCAAATTGGGTTATAGCTTGGGCTTGCCAGGGCTGTTTTCATTATTAGTCTTCTGAAGTATTCTGTACTGAGATTTATTTGCATTTCTTCGTGCTTTATTGCTGATCCTTCATTAATTCCCAAATATTTATGTACTCCTTTCTGCTCAAGTTACTTTTTATCACATTTGTGTTCTAGATTGATATTTTCTTAGTACTACAACTTTCCTGCTTTAAACATTGCTTTTGCATATTTATCAAGACCAAATGTTATTCTTATATTACCTGAGAAAGTTTTAACCACTTGCAGTTGTGCTTTGAACCCCTCATCTGAAGAGCTGTATAATTGTAAGTCATCCACAAAAAAACAGATGAGAAATCTTTAAGCAAGTTTGTTTTCTGGGAGTCAAATTATCACCAACACCTAATCTGATTAAACAGCTTAATGGATTTAAGGGCAAGACAAAACAACAGCGGTGACAAAGAATCACCGTGGAATATCCCCCCCCCCCTTTAAATTTTTATCCCAGGGATAAAAATTTGCCTGTTGTTATGGTTTAATTGCAAAGTGGTGTGCCACTTTTTCATGAACATTGTAATGTAATTGAGCAGTATAGGATATCTCTTATAATCTTTAAGCACTCCTTTGTTCATGAATGTGGAATGCTGCCAATTGCTTTTTTGTAATCTCTCCATGCCATGCTTAGATTCTTCTCCTTTTTATAATTCTCCATTGAAATTTTATTTAGCAACAAATGATCCTTTGTTTCCTATGACTTTCTTTTGTTACCCTTTTGATTTATTGCCATGATTGAGTTTTCTTCTTTATGACTATAAACTATGCCGGCATCAGTTCCAAACTTCCAGTATATAGTCTGTACATCATTGGAAGGCAAGTTATTGGTCTATAGTTTTTAGGATGGCTTACATGTTCACTGAAGGAGGAGTATCAATTTTCCTGTTAACCATGTTGGTGTCTGTTCGGGGTGCACATATAAGTAGTTCTTAGTCGAGACTAAATTGTCTTTTATGGATTTTAATACTTTTAGCCAGGAGTTAGGTACTGCATCTGGGCATGGGGGTTTCAGTTAAGAGCTTTTCTTAATTTTGTTACATTCGAACTTCTTACTGTTTTTACTTCTGTCCATTCAGCATCTTTGTTGTTGTTGTTTCTTCTGTTTTGGTTGTATTTCTATTCCTTTTGTTTTGTTTCCCAGTTCTCTATAAAACTAATTGGGTTTTCAATTAATTGTTCATTTTGTACTTTTCCTTTATATTTATCTGCATATCTTCTATGTTTTTCTGCCTGTGCTGGTATCTAGTTTACGATTTGTAACAGTGTGTGATGGATCCTGGTCTGTTCTCATACTGTGCATTGCTTTTATTATGTCTATCTTTCTAAGTCATCATCAACAATCTTTTCCCCATTTTCTACATGGAGTTGGGGTGTCGTGTCAATTGTCACCATCTCTCTCTCTCTCTCTTCAGTGCCACTTTCCTACCTTTTTCAACACTCATGCCTGTCACAGGTCTTATCTCACACAATCCATCCACCTCTTTGCTGAATGTCCTTGTTTCCTCTTGCCTTCTTCCTGTCTGTCCCAGCCTTCTTCACCAAATTGTCTGCTTTTCTGCACATGTGCGTAAACCACTGTAATCTGTTCTCTTTGATATTTTCTGCAATTGGAGCTACTTTGGCTTCTGCTGTTATGTCCTTATTTCGTTTTCTATCCCACAGTGTGCATCCTACCACCCATCTCAGGCACTTCATCTCTGTTACCTCTTGCTTTCTCAACTGCTCTGCTTTACTGCCCAGGTTTCTGTACAATACAGTAGTACTGGTGCACCATTTTGTACACCTGAATTTTCAGCTTCTTTGGCGTTCTTCTGTCATATCCTACACTTAACACTCTATACCATTTGGCCGCAGCTCCTCTGATTCTAGCTTTGGCCTCCTCGTTCAGACTTTCCTTCTAAACTACCTCTTCAAGATACTTGAAGCTGTTCTACTTTTTCCCTTCTATCTCAGTTCTCAGCTTCTTCTGATTTTCACCATTTGCTGCTATTACATATCTGTATTCAGTTTTATCCTATGTGCCTTCAGTTTTGCATTCCATTCCCCTATCCTTTGCTGAAGTTATTGCTCAGAGTCTGCCTCTAATACCACACTGTTTGCATACAATAACTTTATTGATCCCCCCTGACCTCTTTGCTAGTGTAGTTCATCACCAGTGTGAAAAGCAGTAGGCTCAGAGTAGAGCTGGGATGCAGACCCACTCCCACTGGGAACCCATCTATGAGACCGAGCATTGTTCATTTTTAAATCACTGGTTCCTTGTACATAGCTTGCATTAATTCTACCAATGTTTCTGGGATTCTGAACCACTGTAGGACTGAGCAAGTCAGCTTCTTGGTACCTTGTCATATGCTTTCTCCATGTCTAGGAATTCCCAGTTGGACTCTTTCTTCATCCCTAGCTTCTTCTCAGTTGTCTGTCTCACTGCAAATATCAGGTCAGTAGTGCTGCATCCTGATCTGAATCCAAACTGCTTATCTTCCGTATTACTTTTAACTACTTTGCATATTCATTTGATGTCACCCTCTCCAGAACTTTCATGCAGTTTGGCAAGAATTTAATACCACTGTACTGTCCACAGTTGTGAATGTTCCCTTTGTTCTTGACTACTGGCAACAGCATGATTCTCCAGACATCTGAGATGTACCTTTCTCTCCATACTGCTGTGAGTACCCTCAGAAGCCATTTCTCTATCGTAAGTATTTTTGTTGATCTGTTCCCTCTTCTGTACTCTTCTAGCAGTGACAATTCTTGTTTTAATCCCCACTCAATTTAATAAATACTTTAGAGAAACCATCCAGACCCTTGCAGACAACCAACCCTATGACAACATCCCCACCTCTGTAAATTCACCCCCCACCCCCAACTAACAATTGTCCCAAGTTCAGCTTCCACCGAGAACCAACCAAATCCATTGAAAAACTGCTCCACAAGCTCAAACCAACGTCTCTAGCTGCAGATAAATCACCCGCTGATTACCTCCATCTGGCTGCAGAAGCCATATCATATCCTGTCTCCATCCTAATTAACAGATCCATCTCCGAGTGTATAGTACCCAAGCTGTGGAAAATATCACATATCATCCCTCTACATAAAGGGGGAGCTTCCCTGGAACTCAATAACTACTGCCCTATAGCCATACTACCCCCATTATCTAAAATTTTAGAGACGGTAATACACAAGCAACTAATGAAATATCTCCAAAAAATAATCTAATAGCAACACAACAACATAACTTTAGACCCTTCCATAGCACCACCACCGCACTAACCAAATTCACCAACATTGTCAGTACTCACAGAAACAACGGACTCCTTGTATCTGCCACCTTCCTTGACTTGTCCAAAGCATTCGATATAGTTAACCACAATAAACTCCTTCTTTCACTAGCAACTCTAAACCTTACCCACCCCTGCCATCTCGTGGAGAAAAAACTACTTAGAGGTAAGGAAACAAGCTGTTATGTGGCAAAACCAACTCTCCCCCCTCCCTACCAGTCTCCCTAGGAGTACCCCAAGGCTCCATCCTGGAGCCACTTCTTTTTAACCTCTTCACCAATCCTCTCCCAAACAGTATTCCTAAAGCCTCAATAGTGCAATATGCAGATGATACCACCATAATATGCGCAGCCAAATAAATTGACATCCTTCACTCCCTAACACAAGAATGCTTTTCCCTAGCAGAAACTTGGATTGCAAACCAAAGGCTCATTCTGAACCCAAGTAAAACAAAGCTAGTACTCTAGTTCCCACAGGGCCACAACTCCCACTGATTTTTTTCTTCATCTCCTCCCTTAACAAGACCACAATCACCCCCACAAATCATACCAAACTCTTAGGAGTTGAAATAGATAATCACCTTAGATTTGACCTACATATTTCTATAGCCATAAAAAAAGTACATAAAAAACTTGGCCTACTGTATCGCAATAAAAAATTCCTCACTGATCACTCCAAAACTACAATAGCGAGGACTCGCCTACTATCCACCCTACTTTATGCCTCCCCCATGCTTACAAATTTCTACAAGTCCGACCTAAACAAACTTGAGAGTTGTAATAAGATAGCCAAATTCGCTACAACCTAACCCATCAGAACACATCACTGTGAATGCCTAAAAAAACTCAATTGTCTAGAACTGCCACTACTACTTCAACTCAATCAACTATCACTAGCCCAAAAAATAATATATAACTCTGAAAACACCCCAGGCCTACAAAATCTTTTACAACCCTGTACAACTGCCAGTCCCTTCAGGTCTAGCACACAAAACCTCCTCAAAGTAACCGAATATAACGAAGCTGGTAAGTCTGTCTACAGCCACTGAATAACAAAAACATGGAACTCCCCTCCTGCCCACATAACTGACAAGAAATCCCCATCACAGTTCAAGAAACTTGTTAAAACTCACTTTTTGAATAATCGACTGTGCTCCTGTATCCCCCCCTGGCTAATGTCTCCTTAGAACACCACCTAACTTAATTAACTCTAAGCCAAACAATCATAGAACTTTACCCACTTAGGACTGTTAATCTACTGCTCATCCCATCTCTCCAGGAGTTAGGAAAAACAACCCCAGCAATGCTGAGCTTTCCATAAGCAACTAAAACCAGGAGAAGACATATTGTAAATCAATTTGTTATCCTTCTCAACTAAAACCAGGCGAAGACATATAGTGAATCAATTTGTTATCCTTCTCAACTATAGCAAGCATCATCTGCTCTCTCAGAGCCTTATTCTACATCTCTCTGCTTTTACTCTGATAGTGAATCTATCACAGGAATCCTAAACTTGGGAATATCTTCTAAAACTTATTATATTGTAGAGAATGAATGTGTCCTATATGTTAGTTAATATGTATGTCAGAGTTTCTTCTATGGAAATTGTATGTCAAAAGTCTGTCCTTAAAACTTTGATGTGAAGTTGTTCAATCTCACCTTCATTCTTACTGATGGGTTCAGAGCCGATCCTGCTCATGCATTTCTCTACAGCTCAGGCCGTTGGAGAGATAAGTTTAATATTTACAGCTATTTTTTCCTGAATATATATAGTTTTTGGGCGTTGGCCCTGTTTCTTCTGTGTTAGCTGTTTGGCTTATTTGCCCTATCCTAAGCCGAGTTAGGCTCTTGGAGTTTTCTGCAATTTTCTGTTAGCTGGTTAGGCTCTTGGTCATTTGTTGGCTGTTTTTTGTTATTTTCCTTAACCTGTTAGGCTTATTCTGTTTGCACAGTCTTTAGGAGTTTACAGTAAGCTGCCTTTTGGTACTTATAGCCGGTTAGGCTTAGTTTCTTTTTCTGACAAGGTGGTGGTGTTTCCATTGTTGACTTTCACGATGTCTGAGAAGGCAAAATCAGGGTTTAAAAGATGCCCTAAATGTAGTCAAAAGATGTCGATAACTGATGGCTACTCCACATGTGTGTATTGTTTAGGTGAGGTCCATTTACAGGAGGTTTGTTCCATTTGTCTTGGGTTCAGCTCTAGAGTTTTGGCTGAAAGGAAACGTAAGCTAGTGGAGCGGGGATTGATTAAGTCTGCTTTCCAATCAGACTTGGATTCTGCTCCGGAGCAACCAAAATCTTCTTTTCCAACCTATTCCACTAGTTCGGCTCCGAAGGGCTCTTTGGTTCCGAAATCTTCAAAAAAAGATACGGTCTCAGCTCCAGTGTCATCGGAACTGACTGTACAAGTTGTTGGTAGAAGCCGGTCCCCAGTCTTGGAACCAGTATCTCCTACCTTGAGATCCCCGTTTCTGGGTTCAACGGCTCCATCGATGGTTTTCTCTCAGGCTTCCAAACTCTCTGATTCGGACATGGACCGAGTGGTGCGGAGACTTTTACAGGATCCGGCACTTGCTAACATTCTGTCAGCTTCGACTCAAGCAGCTTCGGAACCGACAAAATCCTCTCCTGTTGTTACTGCTCCTCCTCCAACTCGAATGGAGACATCGGAGCCAAAGGAGGCTATTCAGTTGTTTGTGGAGCCATCAGTATCGACACTCACTTCTGACCTGTTGGTACCGATCACTCTGATGTCCTCTGCTCTGGCTGCGGAATCTGGGAATCAACACTCTCCTGTTGGTTCCCGGGGGGGGGGGGGGGCAAACAGATAAGTCTGTT
The DNA here is from genome assembly GCF_019279795.1 of Protopterus annectens. Taxonomy (NCBI): domain Eukaryota; kingdom Metazoa; phylum Chordata; order Ceratodontiformes; family Protopteridae; genus Protopterus; species Protopterus annectens. The sequence continues at coordinate 1,120,131,098 of NC_056739.1, forward strand.
CCGACTCTTCCTCTTGGGGCTTCGGCATGGATGAGTTCGGCTTCTACCCCGGGCTCGGAGCTGGCAGTTCTGGTGCGAGAGGAGTCTTCGGTGTCTTTGGACCCGGGTGCTTCCTCGCATCGGAGCCGTGGGGCCTTCGATGCCATGAGGAGGGCTCTGTGCCCCCGGACTACCACAACCTTTGATATGGCCACCTCCTCCCAAAAGGTGCCTGAATCTTCTCCGCTACCACAGGTTCACTGTAAGCATAGGACCAAGAGCCTCAGGACACCCCTTTGGGGGAACCCTGCTCTCCCGAGACTTCCCCAGAGATTCCCACTGAGGAGGTTCCTCGGAAGAGGTTATGCAAGAGGAGACATTTAGATTTCCCCCAGGAATCCATCACGTCGGACACCAATTTGGAGGAATCGGGAAGGTCCCCCTCTGAGGATATCTCCTTCGGGGATATCCTTGAGATCCTTAAGCAGAGGGGGGACTGGCCACCCCTAAACCCTACTGAGGATGAATCGGTGCTCCTGAAGGCTTTCAGGTCCCGGCCCTCCACCTCTTGGGTGTCTCCACCCTTCGATGAGTTGATGGATCTTTTATCTCGAAGGGCGTGGGAGTCACCAGATTCTATGGAGCCTGTTCCTAGAAGGCCCAACAAATACATTTCAGCACCTCAAGATAAGTCCTTCTTATCCAAACCCATACCCATTGATGCTATGGTGGTGGCGGCAGCCCTAAAAAAGAGATGTCGGATACTTCTACATCTGTCCATCCTCCAAATAGAGGGTCTAGGATCATGGACAGATAAGGGAAGCGCATGTACAGTTCTGCGACCTTTGCCCTTCGGTCACTGAACTATCTAACCCACTTCATAAGGCTTTAGAGAGATCGCCTGAAGGAGCTTGAAGATGCTCTCCAGGGTGCAGTAGCCGATTCTGCGGCAGACAAAGTGACATCTCAACTTGTTAACCCTCAACTCCATTGTAAACACTTCCATGTGCCTCATGTCTTACGCAGCTGATGGAATGAGTAGGGCTGGGGGTACAGGAATTGCTTTGCGAAGACATACGTGGATGCGCTTATGTTCTTTTGCAGAACCTTTCAAGTTGTTGTTTGTAAATGCCCCCTTCGGTGGTTCTTCCTTGTTTGTACCAAAAGTTAGAGACCCTCACCAGATGTGAACAAGACAGTGAGACTCTATCTGCTGTAGGAGTCCATTTTTCTTCCCCTACTAGACCTTATCCCAAAGGTCAACGGGGAGGGAAAATGGTTCCGTAAGACCCAAGGAGGTTTTCCAAACTCACAAAGTGAAGCCTCCTCCAGGGGCAGAGGGGGAGGCAATGATGAAAGACGCCCACGTGGCAGAGGGGGTCAGCAGAACCAGGGTGACAGGGACCAGTTCCTTGGAAAGCCCTATCAGCACTCCTGAAAGGAGCCCCGACTGTCCTGCTCTGGAGGCAGTCGGGGGACGTTTGTCTTTGTACCTAGGTGCCTGGCTAAAAATCTCAGAAGACCAATGGGTACAAAACGTTATATCCAGAGGATATTCCATCCCCTTTCTCTCACAACCCAGACCAACAAAACTAATCCCAAACGTTCCACCCAGTCTATGGGATGTGGCATCCGTAGAGGTCCAAAAACTATTGAAAAAGAGAGTCATCCAGCCAGTCCCAGCAAACCAGCAAGGATCTGGAACTTACTCAAGATTCTTTTTGGTACCAAAGAAGACGGGACTGGAGACCTATTTTGGACCTCAGCAAACTCAACAAATGTGGTGAAGATGAAGTTCCGGATGGTCACGCTTCAGTCCATTCTACTGTTCTTAGGGAGGGACGATTGGATGTGCTCTACTACCATATCAAAATGGCCAGGCCATCCAGGGATCATCTGCGCTTCAGGCTGTGAGCCAGTCACTTCCAGTTTCGGGCCCTGCTCTTTGATCTCACTACAGCCCCCAGAGTGTTCACCAAATGTATGGCAGTGGTCATGGCTTACTTGAGACATTTAGGAATCCGGGTGTTTCCTTACTTGGATGACTGGCTCCTTACTGCCCCCACCAGGCGTCAACTTATTCGGGCATGGGACACTGCCGTAGATCTATGCTTACAGCTGGGTATTACAATAAATTCAGAAAAGTCTGATTTATTGCCATTGCAGCGTACAGTCTTTATAGGAGCAGACTTAGACACGGTCAGCATGTCCGTGAAGCTCCCTCCCGAAAGAGTGATTACCCTTTGACAACAAGTTGTGGATCTCCTGTCAAGACAAAAAGCACCAGCATAACAGATTCCCAAGCTGCACAGCACTATGGCAGCAGTGATTATTGCAATACCCCTTGCGAGATCTCACATGCACATTCTTCAGTGGCTGCTATTCACATAGTGGACATTTCAGGACTTAACGATAAATCACCCAGTTCTGATTACCAACTCTTGCGAGGACAATCTTTGGTGGTGGCTAATGTCCGAGACGGTGACTATGGGATGTCCATTTGTCCTCCAAACTCCAGATGCAACAGTAACCATGGACGCCTCCCTGATTGGGTGGGGGGGCATTATCAGGGACGGACAGCCCAAGGTACATGGCAGGCTCACGAGGCTCATTTGCACATAAACGTCCTGGAAATGAGAGTGGTTCTTTTACCGTTGCAGTCCTTTCAAGACGGTCTTCCCCTAGGCACGATTGCAGTCCAGTCAGACAACATGTCTGTAGTCTGGTACATAAAAAAACAAGGAGGAACCGAATCTTACCCACTATGTCGAGAGGCTCTAAGATTATGGAAATGGGCAGAGTGCACCCAGAGATTTCTGATAGCAACGCACATTCCAGGGAAATCCAACGTGTTAGCGGACAGACTCAGCAGAGCTATTCTGTTGCCTCACAACTGGTGTCTCAGGTACGAAATAGCAGAAATGATTTTGCACAGATGGGACCAGCCTTGCTGCAACCTTTTTGCTACCCCCACAAACACCAAGTGCAGCAACTACTTTGCCCTGATCCCACAACAGGGACAACCCCAAGGGACACACTCATCCATGATTGGCCTCCGGGATTCCAATATGCTTTCCCTCCCTTTCCCCTGATTCCCAAAGTCTTACAGAAAGCCAGTTTTCTGGACAGGACACTTATCTTAATAGCCCCATATTGGCCTCTTCAGCTTTGGTTCCCTATCCTGAAGCCTCATCTAGTAGAGGAGCCTTGGATCCTGGACCCAGTGCTAGATCTGTTGACCCACTCGTCAGGAGCTCTTCACCCTTCTCTTCAGTCTGTCAAGCTGACAACTTGGCTGCTCCAATTCCCAGAATAGCCAGGTTCCAGAATTTATCAGAAGAGGCTCGACATATTCTCTTGTCTTCTCAGAAATCTTCAACCAGGAAACTTTACCTCAGTAAGTGGAAAAGGTTTTCCATCCGGGCACAGCAGAATAACATTGACCCTTTCCTGGCATCCATTTTGGATATTTTGGAATTTCTAACAAAACTGTTCAATGAAGGAGCTGCAGCAGCAACCATTCAAGTCCAAACTGGCTGCTATTTCTAATTTTCATGTAGGCGCATCTGAAAATGGTAGTATGTCTAATAAGCAGGCTAAGCCTTTTTTGAAAGGTATGATGCAGTTAAAACCACTAATCAAATCTCCTACTACTCTGTGGAACTTAAACCTAGTTCTGTCTAAGATTATTCTTCCACCCTTTGAACCTGCCTCTTCTTGCGAACTGAAATATCTTTCTTGGAAGACCGTTTTCTTGGTGGCCATTAGATCAGCACGCAGAATTTTGAAATTGCAAGCCCTTTCTATTAAGCAGCCGTACTTAGTATTTCACAAAGATAGGGTTTCCCTCAGGACGAATCCGTCGTTCTTAACGAAAGTGTGTTCAGAATTCACACTTAATCAGAGGATTGAATTACCTGTTTTCTTTCCCAATCATTCAAATCAGTTTGAATATATGCTTCACAAACTTGACGTCCTTAGACAACTTTGCTTCTATTTGGACAGGACAAAAGACAACAAAAGGGCTGATCAGCTGTTTGTCTCCTTCTCGGATTCTAAAAAAGGTGCACCGGTCTCCAAATCTACCTTGTCTAAATGGCTCTCTGATTGTATATCCTTTATCTACAGTGAAGCGGGTATTGCATTAAATAACAAAGTAAAGGCTCATTCTACAAGAGCGGTTTCTACTTCTGCAGCTTTCTTGACCAGGTTACCTATTGATTCAATTTGTGCAGCTGCCACCTGGTGAAATCCACATACCTTTATATCTCACTTCAAAGTGGACAAGGCCTCTAGGGACAGAGCTTCATTTGGGTCTTCTGTCCTGAAGCAGGTACTCCCGTGAGCCACCCAAAATTGTGATGCTTGGGATGCTACCCATCAGTAAGCATGAAGGCGAGATTGAACAACTTCACATAAAGAAGTTACGTACTTACCATAATGTTCCATGTGAGTTGTTGTTCTCGCCTTCATTATTACGACCCCCCCACCTACCCCTTTCCTATGTCTGGAAGTTCAAGAGGTTCTATCTTGATTTTGGTTCTCCTGAGGAGTTTCCTCTTACAGTGGTCTGTATGATTTCCTTGAAATCTGGTGTAGGTTTTATGCTAGTTGGCAGTAAACAAGATCTGGGGAATGTAGTGGTGCATTGTGGGATAGGGCTTTGGCCTCGAGCTGTTAGAGACCTTGAGCTTTGCAAATTGGCCGACGGATCGGCTCCGAACCATCAGTAATAATGAAGGTGGTAAGAGCAACTCACATGGAACGTTATGGTAAGTACATAACTTCTTTTTTTATAAAAAATTGTTTTCTTGGAGCTTTTCTCCCTGGGTCTCCACTGCAAATGGACTTGTAATCCAGTTGGACTCTCCCGGTCAACAAATGTAAAATAAAATAAATAAAATAAATTTAATTGCTGTATTCAGTGCTTCCGTAATAGCATTTTATTTCTTCCCTTCCTTTCCCTTATTGCTGTACATCTTTTTGGAAAGACTTTATCTGTTATTAATTTAACTGGACAGTATCATATTTTCTTCTGTTATATCACATTTGTATTGTCAGACTTCTGACATTGTGGATTTTATTTACTTTATGTAATCTATATCTTTCATCAATCTTAATATTTCTATCCATGTCTATTAAATTAAGAAACTCTTCTTAGATTATTTTCTTTTCAACTGACAGTGCATTCTTTGCTCTCTGTTTCCTGCAGGCAATCTACATAAAGTTCCAGACTGCCTTCTTCTGACACATTCTCTTCAGGTACATCCTACATCATCCATTGCTCTTTCATATGGGAACTCATTGACCTACCACTCCACACTGTTGATTGTATCAGAGTTGCCACTGTGCTTCTCCAACTTAGCATTTGTACTGGTTTCTGACTAAATTTGCTAAGCATAGTATTGTGGCATCATCCATGATGACTAGTACAGGATTAATATTTATTTATATATGTTTTATTTACTGAATTGTATTTGTTGAACAGAAATGTCTGGCTGGACGTAGGCTATTTTCATTGGAGTCCTGAGGTCTTAAGATGAAGTAACGAGAAATAGAATGGTAAGCAATTAAACTTCTGAACATGGAAAATTGATCAATAATATACTGTCAGATGTGGAATAATAGCATTTGTGAAGTGATTTTTGGATTTTGGAGCAAATATAAGATTTACAAATAACATAAGCTTTATGCTGTGGCTTGTACCCTTTTGTGGCCTGTAATGGACAGTTAGGTAGGTGTAGGAGTTTATAGAGAAATATGAGCTGAATTGAATGAGAGCTACTGTTTGAGATACAACTATTTTAGGAAGAGTATAAACAGCAATGATAGGTTCTGCAATTATGGGCAGCAGCAAGTCTAACAATACTCCATCTTATAAGTTGAGGTCAGTAGTTTGGTAGAAAGATCAGTAATTTAGTAATGACGTGATTGGAATACAGCAATATGTTGATTAGATGGAGGCAGTGGACAGAGGAGCTAATAAAATGCACTGGCTCTGCAAAAAGTGTCCTTTTTTCTGATTGATTTTAATGACCGTAACATTCATATGTTTGTCATATTTGAGCTGGTCATCTATGGTTAAACCTGAGAGTTATGAAGAAGTGACTTCTTCGTCAGTGGTATTATCGATGAAAATTAGTGTTAATGTGCTGTTGGATGGATTTTTACTTTGCTGTTTCTAAGACAGCCATAGTGCACTCAAAATTCAGCTAATCAAGGATTAGTTATAATGAGACCACAAACCATCTGTGGCTTATACCAGTTTCAGAGACTGCTCTGTCAACATCATATGTTGGCTGTTATGGAATTGATGCTTGGTTGCATAGATATTACAGCTCAGCAGTGATGAGTATTGCCGGTACTACCTATAGAAATCTAGCATGTCATTGAGTTCAAAACCTAGCTGTTTAGGCTCTCCATAAATAGGCAGCCAACTACTTCACAGTTCACCTAAGACCTAACTCATATGACTAGCATCTTGCATGATGGTGCTGAACTGTAGCAGTGTGAAAATATGCCAGCAGTGATGAATCATTCAGATTGCTGTTACCCCCACCACCACCACTAGTTATCCTGTGATGTAAAACTTATGTACAGTCACAATGCATATCTTATTCGTCATCCGACTACATCATAGTCAGCCATTTGGCGGTGGTGTTCATCTAAACATGCTCTGAGTATAACACACTGTGCTCTGGGTGTTTGACTTTGTACTAATGGCTTTGTTTGTTTTCTGTGTCACATGGAAAATGGCTGTCCTGCTGGCATCACCACCTTACGGAAGTGAGGGACGGTCCAGCAGTGACACCCATTGCCTGTCCCATCCACAGGGATGACATGGTGACATTAGCAAGACCATAACAGGAAAAACATCCTTTGGCAGCAGTATGACACTGTCCCAGAATACATTGATCTCATCACCAGTTCTAAACATAGTCAGAGTAAGTCTAGGGAGGACAGCCAGGAGGGGAAAGAAGTTAATTACCTTTAAGGATTTTTCCTCAGAAATATGCAGGAGTGTTGAACACTAACTTTTCAGGCTTCTAGGTTAATACACTTGCTACAGAGTAAATCAAATTTAAGTATTCAAAGCTTACAGCTTTTTGCCAGATTTCCTTGCAGTTTGAGAATTCAGTGGATGGAAGTTGACATTTTTTTCTCCTGAGAATTATACTTCTGTGTTTCCAAACAAGTATACTGTTGAAAGCAAATAATTTATTCTTTTCTGCAGCCGTAGTTGTTCGCTTTTGCATTTCTAACATTATATAGTGTTTGAATGGCCAGTAATGACAGAAACAATGCAGATTTGATCGAGCTTCATTGTAGTATATATTCAGTGTGATGTACTGTACAAGAACTATGTATACCTGTTGAAATGCAACTCATTATGGTTATCTCATTAACATTAGATATTGCAGATATGATAGTTATTGCTTCCCAACAGAACCCTGTTGATAACTGCTCTTATGGTAGACAAACATCAAGCAACCGAAGACTTATTTAAAATGCTTATGTTTATGAGCTTCTCACAGACTAAATAACTGTCACAGTAACAAATTAAGACTTGTATAAACAGAGGGGAAAGCCGTTAAAGACTTTTCCCTTTACAGGGCAATAACGAGTTAAGGAAGAACAGGTGATAGTTATTAGGAGTTTGTAACATGTTGTACTTAAGATCTAAGACCTTTTAAAGAGTAGTTCTCTCCCTTCAACAGGTCCCTTAAGATGACCCCCTGTTTTGGAGAGACCTTGAGTCTCATGAGATCCTTTGTGGTTTGGCATCCACCATCCCCCATTCTTTTCCTCCAGAAGTGCCTGAATATGTTTTTGAGAGGAATGAAACAAAGGAACCCTATGTCATCCTTGTCTGTAGAACTGGTTATCCAGACACCATTTTGACTGTGAAATCATTCAGATTCTACTTCTGTGATCCCCCAAAAGACAGTCCTTTAGACAATCCCCTGTCTGAGTGAAGTGACTCTCTGATTAAACATCCCCAATCCATGTCCATGTCCACTGTGGTATCTCCAGTCCAGCAGAGGACTCTGAAAACACAGTAAATTGCCATTGTCTTCCCAGGTAAGGCATGTAAGACTCAGGATGTGTGTGACAAGAAAGGGTACTATTATGGGGCTTATTGTCTTCAGTTATTTCACCTCTTTATATTCCACCTCTCCCTAATAGACCAAGCAGACTAAGTTGTTAAAAGATCCTGGCTGCAAACTCCACAGTGGGATTCCTTATAGCCTACTACATTTTTGACTATGTTGATGCTGTAACTAGAGTTGCAGACTGCACTATGTACCTTCACAGAATAGCTTGGGTGAATTTTATTTCATTGAAGGAGACTGTCATAAAGTCTGTATCCAGGATACCCATTCTATGTGAAAGGTGCTTTGGCCAGCCCTCTTAGGATTTTGTGGATGATCTCTAGAAGACAAACCAGACTTTTACGATTGTAGATGACATTTATGATTCCTCTGCAGTCCTTTCTTCCTCTTCCTTTTTCAGACCTAGTCTATTTCAAAAGAGGAAGTGGTTTCTTTACTAACCATGGAAGGCATTAAAGTATCACTTGATTTTACAACTTAGTCACCCAAGAGGATGACCCTGTAAACCCCGCTGCAACAGTTCTGCTATCTGGTTTTCACCATGAGTGAGGTGGAGCAGTTCTGAATTAACTCCATCTAGTGTTGGAGCGATGGCACAATGCCCAGGAATGGTGGACATTTGTAGATGCCAGGTAGGCCTTCCTTTCTACAGCAAAATGAATGTCAGGTCCTGGCAGCTAATGATTCACTGACAGTGATGTTTCAAGGGAGGAGTTCACCTTTGGGGTGCTTCACATCAGACATTTGAAGCTATGGCTAATCCTCTTAGTCCTTAGGATCTTGAAAAAACGTGTGCGCCTAGGGTCCCCCATATTATAGTCCATCAGTCCTTCACTTTCTTGGAGTGTAAGAAGCAAGGGATCATGAAGTCAGAACCTTGTGCAAAGAAGTAATGTATGTATGGCGTTGGGCCACAGACCGAAGCATCATTCTCCCAGCAGTTTACATCCCAGAGTAAACTGACGTGTTGTCAGATTTCCTGCGCTGCTATTTTGGATGGCTTCTGATGCAGTAGGTTCAAAAGTCATGCCTAGATTGGGTTTTCTGAATTTGGTACTCTAGAAATTAAATTTTCTTTCAGTAGAATGCAGTTCTTCATCACGTCTACTTGCTTCCAGAGGGCAGGAGGGAGTGCACAGTGTACACATTCTTCAGTTTATAGTGAAGAAGATTCCTGTATGCCTCTGTACCATTCTCAATTATCCAGCATCTTATCTCAGAGTTCAGAGAAGTCTGTACACCTGTACATCAGGAATTGGCATCTACTGTAGATGTCTGATTCTGCCTGACCTCCTGGGTGGAGTTTGAACATAATTGAGGCTGCTAGGAAGGGAGCTTTCTCCTAAGCAGATGTACTCTTCCAAAGACAGATAATGTCCATTTGGGAGAAAGAGCGTACCGGATAACTGTCTGGTCAGTCAGTCTGCAAATCATCCTAACATACATCAATCATCTGTATAATATAGGTCTCAATTACTCTATGGTCAACATGCATATGCTGGCTGTTTCTTCCCATCATGACCTTGTGGAAGACGACTGTGGCCTAGTACTAGGTCCACATTATAGAATTTGAACTTCATGGTTGATGGGCTTGCCTGTCCCTGTTAGCACCCAGTGGTTCAGTGGTGTTGAAATTTGTAATTGGAAAATGTTTTTCCAAGTGGTCTTCACCTCTTCTCACAAGATATCTAAGATGCAAGCCATCACCTGTAAGAATCCACATCTGGTATTCCACAAGGATAGGCTGTGCTGCATTTCCTTCCTAAATTGGCTTTTAGATTGACTACGTCCAGGGTGACTTTGTTTGATTAGCGGCATGGGCATTTGAAGGATTGAGTGAGGGGAGAATGAGCTTGATTGGCTAACACCAGCGCTTTCATTCTGGGCAAAAGGAGATTGCTAAGCCTGCGGTATTCATAACACTTAGTGGTGGCTAGGTGTATATCCTGTCTGTAGAGGCTTTCTTGGCTTGTACTGCATTAACTGGGGACTTCCCAACTTGAGGCTGAGAAAACAAGAGGTGTTTTTGTAGTCTGGACAAACTGTGGGCTCAGGGCTACATGTTGTTACATAGTCTGTTTGCAACAGAACAGAGTGCAGCAATTTCCAAAAACAAATGCCTAATTACAATTGGTGGTGTGGATAAATCCAGTCATTGACCCATAAGGGAAGCTCCTCATGTAGATGAAGTGATAAAAGAAAAATGTGTATGTTGTATTCCCCTTCACATTTCCTTTATCTTCTTTCACCACTCCCCCAAACTTGATGTACTTCACAGACATTGATGTTCTTTTCATTTACTGTATATGATATGCAATTTGTCAAAGTAATTCACTGCGTTCATGATATTAATGAGATTAAAAAATGAGCTTTATTATTAAACTCTGGAATAAGGTCAGACAGAAATTCAACTGAAGTAACCACAAGTGCAATAAATGCTAATTTTAATACAACAGTGACCCTATTTTTATCACGAGGTGACTACAGTTAACCATGGAGTTACTTATGTTGTTTATTAACCATTTCCTCATTGTTTCATTCAAGAAAACAGTTATTTAATCTCCTACTTTTAGGATAATTTATGTTGCATTTTTCTAACTGCATTTTGAGGGGGTGTGTTTGTTTTAAACCAAAGTTCTACTTACAGAACATTTATTCTCATTTGAAAATGGGTTATTAGCTATACTCTCTATAGAAATTTAGTTGGTGATGTTGCAAACGTTAAGCTGTGAAACATTACCAAATGAATTGTGAGAGTCATACAGATAAGGGGCTACTTTATGCTTCTAACAGTGGGTTTTTAAAGATTTGCAAATAAGTGATAACATAAAATTTAACATTTGAACCAGTTCCATGCATGAAAGTATAAGTTTGTATCTTTATGAGGCCTATTTGATTTCTGGATACTTATTACTTCATTTTGAAATGACACATTGTCCGTCAGCTGGTCCAATTTGTGACAAGACTAAACTGGCAACACTTAGTGGTAGCTGGATGCAGAGCCTGTCTGTAAAGGTTAGATTGTAAGACTTTGCTGATAAACAAGTGAGAATGACATTCTGAAGTTTCAGATGTATTGCCTGTTTATTTTATATAAGATGTTTCTATTGTTCTACATAGCTGTTAACAGGAGACAAGATACTACATCTCTCAAGTGAAAGCAAGATTGCAGTGCCATTTACACAGTAGTAAGCTTATCCTACTTTCTGACATTTGTACAAATATTTACCAGGTAAGATGCAACTCTGACAGAGGAACTTTTTCCAGTTAAGCACCAAGATTTGCCACTGCTTATATTTCATCCTTCAGAGCTTGTACTAGCTCAGGCATTCTGCCTGCTGCTGGACTGCTTTGTTTTTCAGGGATTTGTTAAAACACATGACAAAAACATTCTTTGTCAGCATAACTTATAATTGCAATAAAAAAAAAAAGAATATATATATATATATATATATATATATATATATATATATATATATATATATATACACACAAAATCCATTTTGAGAGACTCGTGAATGTTACATCTCACATGAAAATGAGACATGTAATATAATCCTACAGAGGCGTTGTAAGCTCATGCCACATCCAGCAGGGATCTTCTACTTGCATAACATGCTGGTATTATTGTAAAAATATTAGGTTTGGTCTCTACACATTTTATACGTTTCCATTTCATTCCCTGGTTTAGGCATATAAGACAGATATATACTGTGTCATCGTTTTCCAGTAATCTGCATTTTACCATAATTTACTGCTTTATGGACTTTCAAGATGGCCGCACACTGATCATCAGCTTAATTTCAGCTCTCCCAGTTTAAAAAGAAATTCAGTTACTGGCTATTAAGTACTCTACCTGGATGCCAGCAAACAAAAAAATTAGAGAACCTGAAACAAAATCAGTTATAAAATGTGAAAGAAATCACTGACTGCAAAAAATCCTGCAGCTGTTCAGCAAAAAGCAACTCGAGCTTCAGATTTGGTACAACAGATGGCCTCTATTAATTTAGAGGGAAAAATAAAATGGACTTGGAGATGATTAAAATAAATGAAACATTGAAGGAGTATATCAACTCAAAAAGCTGGAAAATATAGAAGAAACTGTTCAGATGAATTGATAAAACTGCAAAAAATCAGAGGCTGAAATGAAGAAAAGCCTGGCTGAGTATGAAGAAGAGCTGTTAAAAAAATGCTTAGAGTTAGAAGTCAGAACACACAGAGAAAACCTCAGATTTTCTGCTGTTCCAGATAAACCATTAGGACCAGACTGTATTAATTTAATGCAAGCACAAATAAGCAACTGGATTTGTACTCCACAGCAGGATTGTTAATTGAAAGGGTACATCCGGTGTATGCTCCAAACCTGGCCATGAGAAACAACCAAGACCTGTATTAGTAAGGATGCAATCATGCTAGCAGAAATAATTAATTCTGGCAAAACTGTGACAGAATAGGCGAGTATTAAAAATTGTAGACAGCAGAGTGTTTCTGTACACTCAGCAGAAGAGAAACAAATTTAGCCCAGCAATCAGGGAATGTAGTGAGGCAGGTGTGAGATTCAAGCTGCTGTATCCAGCTGTCTTCAGAATATTTTTTCTGGAGGCTCAGAGAAATTTTTGATGCAGAACACCAAGCAGTAAAACTGCTCTGTTAACTATTTAAATTATTCTTTAGAGCCTCCTGGCCAATTTTCTGTTGTTTTAAACATGTTTTCAGTGTCTCACTGTTATTTTTCTGCTTAGATAAATATTCTCTAGTGTTTCTCACTGAATGTAGGCTAGCTAGTAGCTGTAGCATAGTCCAGATCCAGGCCTGCTACTTCTGGAACTATTTGTAGTGGTTTGTTCTGTGCATGTTTTCCTGGCCATCTTGGATTGTTTGGGCCTATCTGCACTTTTGTGAGAGAATTGTGTTTGATTGTCACCTGACTGGTAAAGGGAGGCAGGGCTAGGGCTTGGAATAGGCATCCTCATTGGTCCTTTTGAATTTTGTTAAGAGTTTTTTTCAAGTTTTAGCTTCTGGTATTATGCCCTGCATCTGAGCAAGTTTCTGCTTGTTTGCCCATTGCGCAGCACCGAGCAATTCTGTGAAATTGTGTGCCAAAGCCGGACTGATAAATTCAACAAATTTTCCCTTAAAACCCAATCAGAAATATCTATTCACCAAGCTCCTTCATGATTGTTTCTGAAAAGCCACCCCAGTGACAACAGTCTTCAACCTAGCATTATGGACAGTTGGACTACTCTTGTTTCTCCTGCCAGCCTTGTTGACATGGGTCTGTTGAGGAAGTGTAGCAATTGCTTCATGTACACAGACAACCCTCTGTTAATAACACAGTTTGTTACAGAGTGAGAGAGATGTATTTACACCAAGAATCCATGCGCTCTCTCTCTCACACAAAACAGTAACATGGACAAGGTTGTCAGCTCACCCACACTACATATTCACATAGTAAAATTGCTGATATACATACCACTACTCATACACATAGTACGCATCAAACACACAAATCCACATATGTGGAGGTTCTCTCAAAAAACCTACTGAAACACCAGAGACCTCCAAAACACAAGTCTGCTACTGCTAACACAGTCTACACAGCAACATCAGTGTCTCACCCACCAAGCCCGTAAGGCGTAACACTCAAAAAACAAGTTTTGTTGTGACTGGAGACTAAATAGTGAGACACACAGATGTCCCACTTACCAGGTTGGGCAAGGAGAAAGTCATGGTTAGCTGCCTGTACGGTGCCAGGATTCAGCAAATTATGCATGCACTCAGGTCTCTCAGCAACAAGTACTGTTATGACTCTGTCATGTTTCATGTTGGTGTGAATTACCCGAGACATACCTCACTGGACTGTATGAAAAGAGATATGGTCAAGCTCTGAGTATGTGTCCCAGACAGGTATGTCCTTAGCCTTGAGCAGCATACTACCCTCACCTAGAATGCCACCACAGTATAAACAAAATGATTGATTTCAACAATTGGCTTAGTTTTTAGTGTCATTCAATGGGGATCCAGTTCATGTCTGCCAGGGAAGCCATGGTCAACAAACCTTGCTACTTTGCCAGAGATGGCATGCACCTGGCACCCCTAGGCTTTCAGCTGCTGGCAAAGACACTTACCTGCCCCATAGTGCCTTTTTTAGGCAAGGTCTTGAAAACAACATTACCAACATGAAATTAACGAATCAGAACAAAATGAGGGTCATGCCGCTAAATGCTAGGATCGTAAACCAAAAACTTCACTCCCTGGAAGCACTTCTATCACTAGAAAATGTAGATGTCTGTACAGTCACAGAAACCTGGTTTAAGGCCTCAGAGAGTACCCCGGCCCTGCAAGGCTACAATGCCTTCCACCCCTTTAGACCACAAAAGGAATGTGTGAAAACCAAAGGAGGCAGTGTTTCAATCTATATTACAGATAAATTCACTTCACATTTAGTTAGACTGGACAACTCCATAGAGTTGCTCCATATCCAGGTTGCAGTGAATCAGACCCCCCCCATTCAACGTCTAGCCAGTTTTAGATCCCCCTGCATGGGTCACGACACCCACAAAGCCTATTTAACCAAACTGAAGACAATCCAAATTTTACTGGGCAAACTAGTTATGGGGGATTTCAATTATCCCACCATCAACTGGGAAACCTACTCTAGCCCTAACTCACTAGCACAAAAGTTCCTTGACTTTGTGAATTCAAATGCCCCGGAGCAAATTTTCCATACCCTGACAAGAAGAACAAACATTCTAGATCTGGTCCTCACCAACATGTCAAACAGATGCACTGCTGGAGGGACAGGTTTATCTCCCAGTGACTGCCATGTCTTTGGAACAGGCCACCAATTCATGTGAAACATCACCTCTATGACACTATTCAAGAGGAACCTGGATGAGTGGATGGGGCACCTTATATTCTTACCAGGGACAGTGCCCACAATCTTCTTGGACATGGGCAGTTGTCACTGTATGCAATCTTGGATATTGACTAGTACCTCTACAGTATTACATTGGGTTAAATGGCTAGGCTTAAAATGACCTCCAGCACAATAGCGTAGTAATCTCCTGTGATCCTATGAACAGTCTAAGGAGGAAATACAAAAGTTTATCCATCAAAAAGTGAGACATCAAATAGAAAGGGACTCTGCTTCTCATTCGTCTGTCAATAAAGTGCATAGAGAGTCTTTGCCAATGAAACCTTTTCCGGTGTTCCAAAGGAAAATGTCTTTGATACAGTAAAAAGCACATGAATTGATTAGAAGAATTGAGAGTACCTTGGACGTGAAACCAGAGTCTGGTGTTGAGTGATAAAAATGAACAGGAAGAAGACCAGCAACACTAAAATTAGTGAATAAATGTGAGATTATAAAGCATCATTCACATTTGTGAAATATGCCTTTCCAAGAAAAAGTGGCTGAGAAAGATTGGACTTTTGTTGACTGTTATACTTGTGTGTGGACTGTAAAGCATATACCCCACTGTGTCAGTAAATTAGTAAGTACCTGTGAGATTATAAAGCATTAGTCACATTTGTGAAGTATGGCTTTACAAGAAAAAGGGACTTTGAAAGTTTGGACTTTTGTTGACTTTGTTAAACTTGTGGGTGGACTGTAAAGCATATACTGTACTTTTTCATTAATGTTCAAAATGACACTAAAAGGAATAAAAAAGTAACTAAGTAATACTAGCTGTTAATAGTATTTGTATGAAACATTTTTATGGTATAAACTGCATGTTATGTAGTAAAGCAGTTATATGTAGTTTGTAGTCAGGGTATTTTAAATGTGGGGGTGAGTGTGAAACTTCAGTGATTGTGGCATGTGATAAAGATATTAAAACAAGTACTCTTTTGGTTTTAAGAGGCATAGGCTTTATAAAGCAAAAAGAGAAGAAAGGCTGAACAAAGTGTAGAGCTATTTTCTCTTATGTTTGCAAAGGTAATTGTCTGGATTGTTGCCCTTGGCTTAATGTAAAACAAGTGTTTTCTGTAAGCAAGTTGACCTCAAAAATATGACAAAATGATGAAAGCCATCAAAAGTGCCAAGTTTCTTCCATATACAATGATATTAGCTTATTTTTCCTTTAGCAGATGTTCGTTGGAAATTGAGAAGTCTACAGCTGAAGGCAGTTGTACATTCTGCTTTGTTCAGATTGAAATTGACAGAGACTCCTACATACATTGTATTGTTATCTGTTTTTTCTCGTTACTATGTTTCTATGGAAACAAGCTGCCTGCAGGTACAAGCAATCTTCACAGTTCTGTGCATTTGTGCTGAGGGAAATGCAAAATTTAAAGGTACAGGGACAAGCAGTTCAGTAAAAAATAAAATGTGAAATTATTGCAAGTGAATAAGATAGCTTTCCTATTAGCCTTAATACTTCAGTGCATTTAACAGGACAGGGTGTAATTTAGTTTTATTTAAAGAAAGCAAGTGCACTTTTTCTTGAGGCTAAAATTAGTGTTTTTCACATTTGGGTGGAGAATAGAGAGAAGAAGAAAACATTGTTTTTGTGCTTGTTCCAATGTAATAGGCTATGGTGGTCTAGTGAAAATGTATTTCTCTTTTCTTTGAGGATTTTCATTAAGGCAAGAGATCTTGAAAAATGTGACATAGGTTCAATTGAAGATGACAAGAACCAACTATATAAAAGATCAACCTGCCTAACATTAGTGTGAGCATGTAACACAAAAGTAGGAAATACAAATTCAAAAAAGTTGTGATGTATAATAAGTGAGAACAATGACTTTTTTTTCATAATGGCTTTGCTATTCATATTATTTTGTAAAGTAAGTAAGTGTACACAAAAGTTAAGTGTTGAAATACATTAAAAATGATGAGTGCAAATAGCAGTACTGCAGGAGACTCATTTGGAAAGAAATGAGCATGTGAATTTGATAAAGAAATTATTTCTGGATGGATATTCAGCAGAATATCGGGGTCAAAGCAAAGTGGGGGGTAATTATATTGCCTGCTAGGAGACCTCCAGTAGTGGTAGAAGAGGGAAAAAGATAATGGTAGATTTGTGATAGTAAGGTGCACCTGGCAAAGGATGAGGAGTATACTGGCATGTATTTATATTCCACAAAAACTGCTGTTATGGAGCTTAAGAAAATTTTGGGAGAAATCAGCTTTTGGCAGGGAATATTACTTATTGGTGGGGACTGGATCTTGATGCACCTGGGGGGACCTAGGAGGGAAAATATTTCAAAAGAGGTTGGATTTCTGAAAAAAGTTAAGAAAATATTCGGTATACAAGACATGAATTCAGTAGTGGGAATGCTGAGAGATTTACTCATTTCCCAAGGTACAATACATGGGCTAGATTCCATAGAAATTTTATTTCACAGCAACATATGCATGTAATTGAAAGCTTGATCGTGCACCAGTAAATATTAAGATAAAAATGCAGGGTAATGAAGCAAAAAATGAGACACTTGCACTTCATGGCTTGCCCCTTAAAAAGAGAAGAATTTCAGAAATGGGTAGTGGGCATTAATCAAGAGTTATTAGGGAAGATAGAAATTTCTTCAGAGGTTTTAGTTAGTGTGTGTGATAAAATGAAAATGGAGTTTAAAATATGGGTAAGAAGTAATATGCATTATTCAGAGGGACTGACAAAGTATTACAAAATAAGGGGAATCTCACAGAACAAGAAGAGGCACAACTGCAGAGTTCTAAAGAGAAAATGTGGGAGTATCTGGATAATGTGCATGAATTTAGAAAGATTGTTGTTAAGCAACTGTTATTGAAAATAACTCCATAGCTTAAAACTTAGACAACAGAATGTAGAAAGGGTTGTTGCCAAACTTAAGGAACCTATAAGAAGAAAAATAACCAGAGGTCCATAGAGGTATTAGAGATATTTTGGAAATTTTATGACAATTTGTATAAAGCCATGAAATGTGAAAATAAGAAGGAACAAAAGTGGAAAGGTCAGATGTAGATGAGGCTCAACAATTAATAGTTAAAACAGGCGGAGATGAGATAGAAATAGTGTTGTATAATCAATCTGCATTAAAGTCTCCAGGAGCAGATGTTATTCCTGTTGAACTTTGGAAGTTAGGATGGAAGAAAGTGATAAAGATCTGGAAGGTGTTGTTTAACAGTATTTTAAAAGGAGGCAATGCACCAACATATTAGAGGGTAGCTGTGGTGTCCATAATATACCTACAGATGGTAAAACCCCACCAGTCCCAGCTTCATATAAACTGATTTCAGTTTTAAACCATAATTATACAGTGTTTGTCTATACTAGCTAAAAGAATAGTAAACGTGTTGCTATAATTGATAGATGTGGATTAGTGTGTTTTGTGGACGGGAGGCAAACAGTTGACATTAATAGAACAATGATGGGTTTTAGGATTTAATGAGTAGGGCGGTGGAAGCATTTGCATTCCCTAATACAATAATAAGGTTAATTAGGAATATATATGAAGGATTGTGGGCAAGAATTAAAGTGAGATGGTTCTCTTATTAGTTGTGTCTGAAGAGAGGAACTAGTCAGGAGTGTCCTGTTTTCCCACTGTTGTTTTTTGTTTTTATATTTAGAGCTGATAGCAAAGAAAATAAGAGAACTTCAGCTTTGGCCGGCTAAGATCTAGCTTATTCAACTGGACGTATAAGAGAATTTAAGTACCTTTAATCTGCACATTTTTCAAATAATACGGCATTTAAATTGATTTATTTGTGTTACATTGAATATTAACTGAACTGGAAGTTTTGACTGTTTTGTCAGTTAGTTCCCCATCCACCCTCCCTGTTTTTGTTTTGGTGTTAATCTTGGTGGCTTTGAAACTGCCCACCCCTCTTGTAAGTTTGTGTTTGGATACTCCTTCTGGGCCCATCTCATTTGCTCACTCAACTGAGTGCAGTGAGATCATATTCTGATTTCAGGCACTCCTAGTGTGTACAAAGAGAGCATCTGGTAAAAAAAAAAAATTAAGCTCGTTTCTTGACTTTCCTGTAAGTGGTCTAGACTGTTTGTAGGCTTCTGAGCCCCCAAGCCTTTCTGTTTTGGAGGGAGGCCTTCTAGCTTAATTTTGTTTCTTAGAACTAGCCAGTTTTCTAGTTTCAGCACTCAAATCTGTTTCTTTGAACTCAGCACTTGCTCAGAACTCGTTGTAAGCACTAAATAAGTTGCAAATTACTACAGCACTCAACTTTCCTCACTTGTCTAGAGGAAAGCAGTTTTTAGTACTTAATAAATAAGCACCTATCCAAGCATGTCTAAGGGTCAGCTCCCGGTGATTTCTCATGTCTATCTGATGAATCTGGGCATCTTGGGGCAATGCAGCAATTTCTTCACATACACAGACAACCCTCTCCTCCTACTACCCAACACTACAACTTGTGAGAGATGCACTTATATTGCCAAACTGGAAGCAAAGCTCTCTTCACCCAAGACTGGACTAGACAGTCAAGAGGAGAAGGTAAATGCACCTCACCACACTCATCACATAGTCCTTCAAAATCTACACCACCAAAACACACACACAGAAACACAAAACACACACCTACATTCATGGAGGCTCTCAATAAAAACCTGCCCAAGCATCAGGGACCTCCAAAGCAGAAACGCAAGCAAACTCCACCCCCAACACAACCCAAATGACACATAGCCCACAAACTCAGTGTGCCACTCAACCACAGCCCATAAGGCATAACAACGTACCCAACACTCTAGTCATAGGTGACTCTATAGTCAGGCACACTGATGTTCCACTCACCAGGCTAAACAAGGAGAAAGTTACTGTCAGCTGCCTGTCAGGTGCCAGGATCCACCACATAACGCACGCACTCAGGTCACTCCACAAGTACAAATATGACATTGTCATTGTCCATGTTGGTGTGAATGACCTGAGACATACCTCCCTGGACTACATGAAAAGAGACATGGAGGAGCTCTCCGATCTTGTAGCCCAGGCAGGTATGACCCTGGCCCTGAGTAGCATCCTGCCATCGCCCAGAATGATGCCACACTACAAGGACAAAATGATTGACTTCAACAATTGGCTAAGCTTCTGGTGTCATTCTAAGGGGATCCAGTATTTGTCTGCCTGGGATGACATGATCGACAGACCACAATGCTTTGTCAGAGTTGGCTTGCACCAGTCACCCTTGGTATTCCGGATACTGGCTAAGGCTCTTGCCACCCCTATAGTGCCTTTTTTGGCAAGGTTTAAATGACAAATTCACCACCGTAACAGGTACAAGCAAGCAAAATCTGAGGATAATGCTACTCATTGCTAGAAGTCTAAACCTCAAAATGCACTCACTCGAGGCACTTCTTAAAATGGAGAACATCAACATCTGTGCAGTGACAGAGACCTGGTTCAAAGCTCCAGAGAGCACCCCTGCATTACCAGGCTATATTTCATACCACACCTTTCGGCCACCTAACCCGGAGCGAAGCACTAAAGGTGGAGGCGTGTCCATATTCATTAAGGATATCCACACCTCCAGGCTAGTTGAACAGCATAATGTATCCGAGATTATCCAAATGCAACTAACTCTGGGCAAGACCACAATCCAAATTGTACCATGCTACAGACCCCCCACCATGCCCCAGGATTTCCACTCTTTATTTCTTGATACACTGGAAAGTATTAGGGGTACAACCTAACACCCTAATAATGGGCGATTTCAAATACCCCACCATTAACTGGGAAAACTACTCATGTACCAACTCTTTTGCTCAACGTTTTCTGGAATTCATAAATTCCAATGCCTTGGATCAGCTTATTCACACCCCCACCAGGGGCAGCAATATCCTAGACCTGGTCATTACCAACATGGGCGACCGGTGTTCCACACCAGAGGTCAATTCCTTGTTGGTCATATCCGACCACAAGCTAATGACCCTAGACATCCATATCCCGCCCCCTTCCCCAATTAGGGAAACCACCGTAAAAAACGTCTCCAAAGCCAACTTCACACTTCTTAAAGACAGAAGTGGCAAACTTCATGACACCCATGCAGACGGACAATAGAGGTACGACTGCTGAATCCTACACAAATGCACTTTATAAGCACTTACACGAGTGCTTGGATCATGCTATCCCTAATAGAACCAAGATGCTATCCTCCAAAAAAAGAAAGCCGATCTGGTGGTCCTTTGCCATAAACAAACTCTACAATAGAAGAAAGAAACTGTTGCAAAAAAGAGTAAAATCCCATGACTGGAGGAACGCCCTGGTCAACCTCAGTAAGAAGCTGAGATCCCTCATAAAATCCTGCAAAGCTAGTTATGAAAACAAAATTGCCACTGACTCTAAAGACAACCACAAAGCATTCTATAGCTATGTCAAGAATCTCAGTGGCAGCACTCCGATCTGCTCTGAGTTACAGCACAATGGCATTAAATATACAGAACCAACTGATATTGCCAACATCCTGGCAGATAGGTTCAGTGCTAACTTTACCCCCCTCTCACCCCCTAGAGGGCCCATCTCTATACCAGAAGAATGCAAAGTTCCTGTAATCATGGCTGCACAGGTAAAAACCACACTCTCCAAAGCCAAGAACACAGCATCCATAGGACCAGACAACATCCTAGGCTGCGTTCTACATTAACTACAGAATGAACTCGCACCCCACCTAAGTACCATGTTCAATCATAGCCTCACCTCAGGCTTTGTGCCTGCTGAATGGCGCACAGCAACAGTTATCCCACTCCACAAGGGGGGAGCTACCACTGACCCCGGGAACTACCGCTCCATTAGCCTGATGAGCCTGGTCTGCAAGGCCATGGAACATATCATCATGGAACTTACAAACAAAGATATTGGTAATCTCCAAACTCTGGATCCCGCCCAGTTCGGGTTTGTAAAAGGCAGATCATGTTTCCTAAACCTGATGGACTTCTTTGAAGCAGTCATCAAAGTCGTAGACAAGGGTAAGGTGGTTCGCACAGCCTATCTAGATCTTGCCAAGGCTTTTGACAGCATCCCCCACTCTGGAATTATAGATAAACTGACTAAACTAGGTATAAATCCCTATGTCACAAGATGGGTTGCCAACTGGCTCACTGACAGAACCCACACTGTGAAAGTAGCAGACTCCAAATCAGACTTCAGACCAGTGACAAGTGGAGTACCACAGGGTTCAGTCCTGGGTCCTCTCCTGTTTGGTATCTACTTCTCTGAAGTACAGGCTAACACAGAAGGTCTTTGGCTAAAGAAGTTTGCAGATGACTGCAAACTAGGAGCCATAATCGAAACTCCTAACGATGTGGATATCCTACAAAAGGGCCTCACTGAGACAGATGCCTGGTGTCAAAGCCATGGCCTCAAGCTCAATGCCAAAAAGTGCATTGTCATCCCCTTTGATTAAAACTCTGTACCCATGAACTACAACATAGGTGGTAGTATACTTAACACTGAAAGTGTGACAAGAGACCTTGGGACACAGGTGGACAGTAGTCTCTCCTTTGATGATCACATCGCCACAGTAGTCAGAAAATCCTATGTGGCACACCTCATCACAAAAGGTTTCTCATTCAGAAAAAAAGAGGTCATTGTTCCACTCTACTCATCACTCATTAGACCCATTATAGAGTACAATGTCCCTTTTGGTATGTACCTCACAAGACATCTACAGCAACTGGAAAGGCCGCAGAAATACCTCACAAAGAAGATTACTGGCCTCAAGCAGATGCCATACGCAGACCGTCTCAAAACACTCCAGCTTTACTCCGTCGCATATCGCCTACTCAGAGGTGATCTCTGCCTAACATACAAAGCTATGTCAAACCCAGAGCTGTTGGATATGCTCCACTTAAAGAAATCCCAATCCCTCCGAGCTACACGCTCTGGGGATCTAAACCTTGTCACCACATTAAACAGAACATGCCGGAGGGATAGATTCCTGTCCTGGAGACTTCCCATACTCTGGGATAATCTACGTATCTATATCAAACAAAGCTCCTCATTAGCACTCTTCAAGAAAAATCTTGATGACTGGATGGGAAATAGGAAATTCACCCTGGGGATCACCTCTGTGGCTCTGCTCGACAGTGGCACAGGAAAATAATTTTCTTGGGTGGCAAAAGCCAGGGTACCTTTTTGGCTGGGCTTGTATAGGCCCCAGGGCCGATAGCCTAGTACCTACCTATGAACCTAAAAGGAACCTTGATGATTGGATGGGACATAGGAAATTCACCCTGGGGATCACGTCAGTCACCCTGCTAGACAGGGGGCAAGGGAAGTAAATATTGCGGGAAGAAATATCTAGGAAATTGTTATGGCTAGGCTTGTATAGGCCCTAGGGCCGATAGCCTAGTACCAACCTATGAACCTATAAGAGACTAAAAAAAATGGTAATACAAAAACTGAGAAATTGGAAGCTCTTTTATATGGATAGTAATATACAAGCAGTTAAAATGTTTTAGTCCTTTAGTCTTGTACACAGGTCAGGCATATTTTTTTCAACTAGAGCAGAAGTTGTGGATAGCAATTAATAAAGAACTGAATGATTTTATTTTGGAGGGGAAGACTGCAAGAGTCAAGTGGGATAAGCTGATTCTTCTAGTATAATGGGGCGGATTGGGATTACCTGATTTGAAGGGGTATTTCAGAGCTACACAGTTAAGACTCCTAAACATAGCACAAGCAGAAACCTATAATTCAAAGTGGAAAGGGATGATGATAAAATGGGGGGAAAATCAAGAAACAGCGAGAGACTGGGATTTTTGATGCAGACCTCTAATGGGAATGGCACCAGTCATACAAAATATTATATTCATAAAGAAGCAGAAAGTATGCTAAGAAATAAGCCAACACGGGAATGGGGAAAAGGGATTCTGCTAATGGGTGACTGCAATTAGGGATACAGGCAATAGGCAAGAGGGGTCTGGGGAATTTATTAGAGAAAACTGGCAAAAGAGCCAAGATATTGGGAGCAAATGACTATTGATGGAAAAGTAATAGAATGGGAAAACGCCAAGAATTTATGTGGAGTGCAGGTTAAAGATTGCCTTCCCTATCAAGGATTGATGTCAGAGTACAGGCAAAAAGAAAGAACTAGGAGAGTCCTAAATGAAAGACCAACACTGTTAGAGAGTTTTTAGTAGAATCTAGAACAGAAGCTGATGTTAAAAAAAAAAGGAATAATTAGTAGCGCATATGAAATATTGCATGATAACTATAAGCGTCAATCAGAGGAGGTTAGAAAGGATTTGGAAGAGAGCTTGGGTAAGCAATTCATAAAGAAACAATGGAGGGAGATATGTATGTCTCCCAAATAGGAAACAAAATCTAGAAGATTTAGGATTTTTGCTTGGAAATGTTTACATAGATATTTTTGTACCCCAAGTGTACTCCAGAGAATGTTTCCTCGGGTAGACAGCAAATGTTGGAGTTCTTATGGGGAAGAAAGAGGTAACTGGAAACATATTTTCTGGGAATGTAGTGAGTTGGCACACTTTAAGGACTCTTTGCAGACTTCTCTGTCATAGATACTGGGTGAGCAAATTAGTGTAACTAGGGAAATTACTTTTTTTTTACTATGTTAGAGAATCAGAATTGCCTAGACATAGTAAGGCCTTGCTGAGTCTAATTATGGTGGCTGCCAAAAAAGCAATTACTAGAAAATGGAACTCAAAGTCTAGGCCAACTGTACTAGAATTAGTAAATAAAGTAACAGTGATAAAACAACTGGAACTGAGATTGTTTGAAAGGGTAGGAGCAAGTTAAATAGGAAAAATGGGAATTGTGGGAACAATGCATACAGGGGAGGAATGAGGTTTAAAAGAAGGCAGGACTTGAATGAGCTATGTAATGTTTGAATGACAATGATTGGGTATATTATAAGTGATGTATAATGTCTGTAACTAAATTTATGTAAAACGCTTGCAACTGAGATTATGTCAGTATGGTTTGATTTAATTTGTATAAAGTATGGTTGCCTATGTCACAAGTGATAATTTAATAAAATGTTTCTTGTTTAAAAAAAAAAAGAACTTTGTGAGGTCATTTACCCAATTAGATGTACCTGTTGACAAATATCCCAGCATTCAAAGTGATGACTAGGAATAAAAAAAGATCCAGCTTTATAGTAAGTACATAACTTCTGTTATCCATCATTATTGTCATGTAGTAAACATATGTTTTCTCTTTAGCAATTTTTATTCACCCCAGCATTACATAAATTTCTAATTTCATGCCTGTCATTGAACCTCCCTCTTCCTGCTAAACATTAGTCTTTATTTATTTTTTCTCACAAATTCCATTTATGAAATGTTCTCCTTTTATAAAGATCCCACCTCTAATTCTTTTATCCTTTACAGTATTCAGAACTTCCTTTTTGTTTGCTATAGATTTTGATTTCCATTTTCAGTAATTGCTTTTTAGGCAGATAGTAGCATTAAACTTAGAAAAGCCTCACAGTGTCTATGCAATTTAAATCATATAGCCTAGCTCAAAAGATTGGTTTACTTAGTTGCTACAATTTCGTCTCCGATCGTTTCTG
Source organism: Protopterus annectens (assembly GCF_019279795.1). Classification (NCBI taxonomy): domain Eukaryota; kingdom Metazoa; phylum Chordata; order Ceratodontiformes; family Protopteridae; genus Protopterus; species Protopterus annectens. The sequence continues at coordinate 1,120,156,661 of NC_056739.1, forward strand.
TCAAAGTACACTGCAGGGAATTTTAAAATTCTTCCAACTTGTTACATTCCTAAAAACACTTTCCCATTTACTTCACTCTTTTCTGTCACATATTCAGCATTTGCTGTCTACCTGAGGAAAAAGTCAATGAACTCTGCTTAGGGAAGAAACATAACTGTGTAGATACTTCCATGCACAAATCCTAAATCTTCTGGAACCCTTTGAATGTTTAGGAGCCCTGCAAACTTCTTCCCATTGTTCTTTATAAATCGTCTTTCCTTTCTCTTTTCCCAATTATTTAATCTGCTTTGATTGATTCTTGTAGTTTTCACGCAGTGTTTTATTCACCCTACTAATCTTCCCTTTTTTAACGTAGTCATCTATTCTAGACACAACTAAAATCTCTACCAGAGCTGGCCTTTCACTTAGCACTCCTCATTTCCTTTCTCTTGACCTGTAGCCTCTTATCAATTCCTGATAGATAAGACCGTCCAAACTTCTGCTAGCCTCTTCCCACTCTGTTAACTTTCCTTCTTGAGTTATTTGCTAATTTCCTCCAGTAAATTCTAGACCCTTTTGTTTATTTTCTATACCCCTACTTGTAGACATCCCTATTGATAAAATCTCATTTCTCTATCCCCATGCTGGGTTAGTTTTTAGAGTACGTTTGCTAGTTTGTGAATATAATAATCTTTATTGTTGTTGTATTCCTTAAGGAATCATAATCTCTCTATCTATTGAAACCCCCCCACCTATTTCATCATTATCATGTGAAAATGTTTGGCACTTCATGCACTACCTTACATATAGTGCAAAGCTGTGGAATTTTATATGAGCAAATCACTTATTTAGTCTTCCTCTCCCAAATTTTTTCAGTCTTTATTATTGACATCAGCAACATTTCCTCTGGATGTTAAAAAATATGTCTGACCTATATGTAGGACTAAATGGACTGTTTTTTTTTCTTCATTCTTTGTATCCATTGTCAAGAGCTTCCAGTTTTTCAGTTTTTGTATAATATTGTTTAGGTTTTCTATATATATTATTAGCTGCCATATCAAAGTCCTTTTTAATTCATACACATAAATGCTTCATTTTGTCATTACCCCATTAATAGTGGTATTGATCAGTTTAATTTTTCACTATAACCTTTGTTTTATCTTCATTTGTTATATATCCCGAAAACTGGAAACTCTCTCAGAATGTTCCACAACACCAAAATGTCTTTTTTTTTTAGATTTATCAAGTGCAAATAAAGCTAACTTTTCCTGATTGCCATACCAATTGTACCCTTGAATTTGTTAATCCCTTATTTTCTTTGCTAATGGCTGTCTACATAAAACAAATAAAAAGAGAAAAAGAAAATATCCATGGCTGGTTCCTCTGTTAGAAAGACAACTTGTCAGAGAGGAACCCTTCAAGCTTAATTCTTGAATCCAACCCTTCATGTGTCCACTTTACCATATTGTTCTTTCAGGGAATGCAAATTATACCATTGCCCTACTAGCAAAATCCTAATTAACTCTTATCAAATGCTTTCCCTGTATCAAAACTCACCAGCAGTAGCAGTGTTTTCTTATAGTGTATTTCCCTTTAGATAATCTGTGTTCTGTTAATGCTGTGAAGTGATTGCTTCCCCCTCCACAAAACCACATTGTTGCTATTTATAACTTTTGGCAAAATATTGCCATTTTGAATAGTATAGATAAAAACTGAAACTGGTCTTTATGAAACCAGATCTGAAGAGACTTCACCCTCTTTGGGTAATGCTTCCACTACAGCGTTCCTTCAAGATGATGGTACCCCCCACCCTTTTAAAATAATGTTAAAGCATTCCAGTTTCTTTTATCACTCTCTTACCACCTAACTTCCACATTTCAAAAGGGATGCCATCTGTTCCTGGAAACTTCCTTGTTTGATTGATTGTACATCACTGTTTTTTATTTCCTCTTTTTTTTATATTAGTCATTGTTTCCTCCAACCTTATAACTTAAGTGTTTCGTAAATGTTTTCATTTGTACCCTTTCTTGTTTTTTTCATTCTCCAAAATATCTCTGTCACTTGTTTAAAGTCTATAGTTATTTATTTCCTTATTTTTTGTTATAGATTCTCTAAGTTTGACTATACCTCTTTCTGCTTTGTTGCCCAAGTCATTGTGATAAACATTTTTGTAACTATAGTATTATCAAAAAATAGTTGCACACCAGCAACCTTTTTCAAATCATACATATTGAGTTGTGGGTTAGTATAATGGCTAAGGTGTTTACCTCACAGACACAAGGCACAGTGGTTCTCACCCTCCAGGAAAACTGGCTAGGTTTAAAATTGCCCAGAAGGGCAGCTAGCCTAGTAACATATACATATATATATATATATATATATATATATATATATATATATATATATATATATATAAACCTATGAACCATATTGTCCAAATGCACCCTTTACTTATCTTTCAGAACTCTGCGGTTGCTACTCTTCTTCTTCTGTGACTCATATTTTTTTGCAATACTTCATACACACTGTGCCCACAAACCTGCAAAAATAAAGCAGGAGTTTTAATTGGTGAGTGCTGTATATGCTAGTAGTATTAAAGTAAGAAAGTACTTTTTCTTAGTTGTAATATATGCAGGATTTACACTACAACAATTCAAAAATGGCTGTAAAGATCGTGGGTTGCTGGGGGGGGGTCTAAAAGTATACTGATTGTGCTATACACAGAAAAAAGCTAATAACTTCCACTGTTCATTTAGAGGTGGAGATCATGACTAATATCCCTAATTTAAACTAAAGATATGTTTTTATTTTTTTAAGCAAATAGACTTAAAAATAACTAAAAATGAAAGCATTTAATTTTGGATGGAGACAGGCAGACTGGCAGACACAGGCATTTAATCATGAAAGGTCTTAATGGTATGTTCTGACTAAAATCTATAAATTACAATATAATTAACATTTTAACGAGACATTGGCAAGGAGTTCACTAAAAATATCAGTGGGAAGTGAATAATTGTTTAATATAATAATATTGCCTGCCCAGCAACATAGTACTTTAATGCATTGTACAGTTACAAATACCGCACAATTTAGTTTATTTGTATTACATCTGAGTGACGCCTCCAGGTGCATCTGCAATTAACTCCTACTGATGCCTCTAGGCATCAAATGTTGGTTGTTTATATTTGCATCAATAATTCCAAAACCATCCTATGTACAAGGTTTTAAATGATTTCATCTTAAAGCTTACACAATGTCGAACTCAACTGCATTAATATTTGACCTGTGTCTAGTGCAGGTATATAGATATTACCCGTTATTTTTATGGTAATTGTATAGATAAAATATTCACAGTTTTCTAAATATCTCAACAACCAAGTAACACAGACAGATCTACTTAACCTCATGTGGAAGCTTTCAGCTAGATAAAATGCTGCTGACAATGTGTGTGTAACCTGAGTGGTTCCTGAGATTTTTTTACGCTGTTTACAAAATATTACAAATGTAATAGTTACTATGTTTATGGTGATTTATAAATTTCAGTTTAAAACATAAAGAATACTACCATTATGAAAATAGTTTGTACTGAGGAGTTTGCCATTTATACTTCTTTTATAGTTCCTGTGGTTCGAGAGATATGAACATTTGTTTGAAATGTGAGGACTTAATTTGATTCTATCAAAAGGCTTAGTCTCCGCCCTCTGGAGGTTACACTGCAAACATCCTGAGCTCCATTGGAGTGAATGAGTTAAGTGTAGCCTGAGCAATTTTTCTTAAAGCTAAAGGTTAATGTTTACTGGAAGCATACAAGTAGTTTTTCAGGTCTATATTATGACGCCGAAATGGCTAAACACCGAATGCCATTTCGGCGACACATAAAGAGTGAACTACAAGTTACACGAATGGCCATATCACCAATTTTTTTCCTAGGGAAAAAATCTGTAGGCCAGCCAGACACGACACACCAGCTCAAACATTACAAAATGGGGGGCTTCACCCCCACACCCCTCAGTGTGGGGGGGGATGTCCCCACCACACATCCCTAACTAAATATATGAACTCCGAGATCACACTACATTGGGGAAAAGGGCAAATTCACAGCGACAGCCAAGAGATTTTTTTTCCCTAGGGAAAAAAAATCTTTGATCTGGCCATTTGCGTAACATGTAAATCTCTCTTTGTGTCACTGAAACGGCATTCGGTGTGTAGTTTTAGCATCGTAATATAGACCCAGTTTTTCATATCTGGGAGGAGAGCAGAGACAAAAAACAGAGTAGTCCATTTAAGTGGCAACACAGGTTCTAACATGCACTTCAGCATGGTTAACCTTCATTTTAGAATAGACAATACCAGTGAGAGCAGCATTTGATTTGAGGCAACTGCTCCAATTTGGAGGAGATGAGCTTTCTTTTTGGGAAGAGTGTTTAGTTGTTTTTTTGTTTGTTTGTTTGTTTTTTGTATTTGCTGTGAGTTAAAAGGTGATTTTTTTTTTTTTTATGAAAACATTTTTTTTTTTGTTTCTTGACTGTTTTAATTGAAAAGTCTGGGAAATGTGCCATACATTCAAACAGAGATGTGAAGAAGTAACTGCATACTAGTTCAGCTTGCCAATAGTCAGACTGTACAGTTAAGATGTATGATGGAAACACATATTCAAAATATTTGTAATGTACAATGTGTGAGTAGTAGCTTTTTATTAGAATGTCTGCTTTGTCAGTATTAACATGGACTGTAAATGTCCTTAGATAAAAAGCAGACTATTGAATTATATAAAAAGAAGTGTGTGATACACATATCAATGTTACAGGAATGCATTTGAACAGAAATGAGCAAATAAAGTTGACAAAGAAAGGATTTCAATGTGGCCATTCCACGGAATATCAGAGACAAAGGAAAAGAGTAATAATACTGATTGTGAGAGGGCTCCATTGTAACAAAAAGAGGAAGAAAAGGTAATAATGGTAGATTTCTGATAGAAAAGGGGTTATTGGCAGGAAAGGAGGGTTATGGCAGCATGTATTTGCATTCCTCCTAAAACTACTTTTGTGGAGCTCAGGAAATTTTTGGGAGAGATGACCTTTATGCAAAGAATATTATTTATGAGTAGATGCTTTAACCTGATTTGCAATAGTGAGGGTGTATCAGGGGGACCTATAAGGGAAATATAACTATGGTAAATATTTGAAGAAATATATGACAATATTTGGTATAAACGATGAAACTTCAGTTTCAGGAAATCAACAGATTATTCCCCAAGATACAGTAACTGGCCTAGAATGGTTGGAAATTAAATATATAGGCACCTGTGAAATATAATCAAAAGAAAGACAGCATGTCAGTCCAATCATAATATAATAATTAGTAAAAATGTTATTTGCCCTTTAAGCACTTTCATCTTTTAAAGTTTTTAAAAATTATTTCATCAGAACAATGAAATGCATGCATTCAGTCCATTATATACATTATTTCTTGGATGTAACTGTCTTTAAGGACAAGAGCAAATTAGGGAAACATTTAAAAAAAGAGGTTCAAAATTAATACCTACTTACATTATAGTAGCATGCACCACTAAAAGACCAAAGAAAATATAGTAAAAGGGCAGTTGTTGAGGATCAGTGACCTGACAGAAAGGGAAGAATATTTTGGTATAGAAAGTGACAATTTTTATGAAACACTTTATCAAAGAGGTTATCCAAAAACATTAGTCACAGATATTAGAACTAAAGTTGCAACTCAGAGAGGTACAAGAAACAGAAAAGAAGACAGAGTAAATAAAAATTAAAATAAAGTGAGAATGCCTATTGTGAATAGTTTGGACTCAGGGAGAATAAAATAAATAAATAAATGGAAATTGTTTGGGAGTCAAAATGAGTTACTAGAAACAATAAGGCACCAGCCTCTCTTCACCCAAAAAAGAGGGAAAAGTTTTTAAATTGTTTTTCAAAGTAAGTTGAGTATACCTTGAGTCATTTTAGACAGAAATGAAATGTTTAAGTGTTATAACTGCATTATGTGTAACTATTTGACCAAGGAAAAAACAGAATGCACTCTGAATAATGTTAAAATAACTGTCACTAACTCTCAGCTATAAAATCTACTTTAGAACTCTCCCTTTTTAAAAAACTCTTATACACCCAACTGATGCTAAACAATAATTCCTACTTCACTCCTGTAATACTCAATAAATTTAATCCCAACTCATCCTCCTCGTGTACCTGTTGCCCCCATCCGAGAGCGGATCTACTACACATTATGTGGTATTGCAACCACTCTTACAAACTCTGGTGCTCTCTAAAAGTTCGTTTACAAAAAATGGGTTACTACACCTCAACCCTTTCGTGGGAAACAGCCATTCTCCATATTCATACCTCCGAAATATCTAAAGTACAACTTCACATTTTAATTATTCTCTGTTCACTTATTAAACTATACATCACTAAAAATTGGTTAGATCGCACCAAACTTAGTTGGAATGGTTTCAAAGAGATGGCTTTCAAACACATCTCAGCTCATAAATTCATTATAAATGGCCCCAAAAAGAGAGCCTATTTTGGTAAACTTTGGAAGAAACTTATAGATGTGATCCATACTGAATAACTACCCATTCATACCTTGAGCACAACAGCTATCCATATGCCTGTTAATCTACCGGAGAACCACCGTCAACCCAATTTTTATTATATTTTTGCAATACCACTGCGGAGGAATGTAGCACTGTTGGCTGTAAATATTGTATATAATTGTTTTTGTTTTTGGTTAAATTGATTACAATGCTCTCATTGTGCTGTTCATATCCTTCTCATATGTATCATTGCTAAACTATGTGGCTACTCACAATATTCTGTAATAATCCATCGTTGCATTTTAATGTGTATAACTGTAATGTATTCCCTCTCCCAGTATGCATTGTATCTTACTTTGAAAAATAAAAGAATTATTTGAAAAAAAAAAAAATAACTGTCACTAGGGTTTTTTCATGCAAATCTAAGTATGTAATTTGTGTCACTTTTTGCTTAGAATATAAATCTTTTTATGTAGGAAGAACTACAAGAGAATTGTACAAAAGAATATATGAACATAAATATGCAGTTTCTATTGGGGACGAAAGGAATGCCCTGGAGAAGCATTACAAATATGGTTCATGTAAAGTTAACTTTAAATTCCTTGTAGTGGACATTTTAGAAAATCCATTTAATCCAGAAGATGACTTGGGGTGGCTGGAATATAGTTGGCAGGTTAGACTCTATGCTTGCTTACACCCCTGGTCTGAACAACAGAGAAGATTTTATTATGTATTTGAAACGCAAACGGTTAAAACACTAAGTATGTGGTCATGTGATTTTTAAAAAAGTGTTCAAATGTGCGTTTTGAATGTTAACTTCCAGTCTGAAGAAGTATTATTATAGCAATAACCCACGCCTGGGTGTGGGTAATGGATTACCCACGGTTATGGTTTGGTCAGGCGAAGCCCGAGGACCAAAAAGCCAGCCGTGTAATACAGCATTACCACACCCAGAAGTGGTTATTATATTATGACATTATTTAAGAAAAGAAACTATTACTTTTCTTAAATAATGGCATAGTATAATGCCTGTTTACTGCCCTTCCGCAGATGTCTGGCATCCGGCAGTTCTGATGTACTGGCGCTCGCGCAGTACATCAGAGTGTGGGCAAAAGCAACGGAGAAAGCAAGATCTCTGTTGCTTTTTGTTTCAGCTATGTTAAATGGGTTTAACATAGCGAACTTTAAAATAAGCAACGGAGATGTCCGTTGCTTATTTTAAACTGTCTCGCTATGTTAAACCCATTTAACATAGCGAACATAAAAAGCAACGGAGATCTTGCTTTCTCCGTTTTTTTAAACCTGTCTCGCTATGTTAAATGGGTTTAGCATAGCGAGACAGCTTTAAGCAACGGAGATGTCCGTTGCTTTAAAACTGTCTCGCTATGTTAAACCCATTTAACATAGCGAGACAGTGTTTTAAAAGTAGAGTTATACTAATGGAAAAAAGTCCAGGCGACCAGACCTTTTTCCATTAGTATAACTCTATTTACAATGTGCATGCTGGCCAATCAGCGTGCACGTTTTGGGGGGGGGTCATGGTATAATACAGATTAAAGCGCCTACTGGAATAATTTATTGTGGAATTGTCCTTAGATTTTATTAAAGCAGCTTGATTTCCTTTGGTTTTGTTTTTTGGCTTTATACATTATAATTACATGACCTAATACACAACAAACAGCTGACAATTACCTTAAAGCAAGCACATATCTAAAAAATATAATAATAAATACAAGCGCCACTTGATATAAAAGACAGATTATAAATTGCTACAAATTGTCACTGTGGTTTTATTCCTTGTTTATACATGCTGGGCCAGTTGTTTATACATGCTGCGCCAGTGTGTTTAACAGTATTTAATCAAAAACTTTGAGACCTGTCCAGAAACTACATTGGATTATGCACCAATAAAAACTAAGGCAAAGATGTTGAGTAATGTAAACATCAGACTCTGGTGCTTTGGTAAAATGAATGAATTTAATGAATGTGCAGTGGATGTTATTCAGGACTTCTTAGGGAAGACAGAAATTGCTTAAGAGCTGATAGCTGAGTGAGATGAAATAACAGTAGAGTTTAAACACGTTTGAAATAAGAGAAAAAGTGATGTGGGGGAAAAAATAATACAAATTATATTCACGGGGGTTAACAGTGGTTGAAGTAGATTTTAACTGTCAGTGATCAATAAGGATTTTTCAATAGATAAAAAATTCTGTAAAAAAGACTTAAAACTTAGGAACATTTTTTTCATTCATATAATAACCACAGCCTTACCCGTAATCACAAGGGCAGTTTACTACCACACCCTCTTGTTTAGGGTTATTTATAAAACTTGAATTGTAATTTTGTTTTTCTGGAAGAAACATTGGATCTGATGAAGTCTGATAGATGAAAGCTCTTGAATAAACTGGGCAACTTAAAGGTCAAAAAAGACTGCTTTGTGTTTTTATTACTTGATTTTTTTTTGAGTATGTGTACATTTTGCTCTGATTAGCTGTCTGCAAAATACTTATAGGCATATAACGGTGGATTACTTTGAACAGAAATGCTTTTCCTTTTCTTTTTACTGATTGGTCCTAGAGATAACCAACCACTCTGCTGGGTTTGGATAACTCCACATTTGTCTGTTCTAGGAAAAGGGAATACAGCTGGTTTGGGTACATGTCACACTTTCTGATGGTGGTGGTGGTGTGGTTGTATAGGCTTAGGTTTCTAAAGTGGTTTCTTGCTTTACCTCTGGTTTTGTTTAAGGAAAAGGAGTTCAAAGAGTGTGAGAGTCTTCATATCACCAAAAATGGCAAACTAAATCATAAATGCTCAGATCTCAAGTTTGAATCCATTACTCTTGCATAAATTAAAAAAACAGCTTTAATGAAGTCTATGTTTGACTATGAAGAATTGTTTTTCCTGATATATTTAATGTAATGCACCTGATTAACACTTTTTTTGGAAAAAACACAAAATTTGAAAGTTGTTATGATATGCAAGTCATCGGTTCTGAGGGTTCTGAGAACAGCAGGACAATTTAGACAGCTCCTGCAGTCATTACTTCCTTTAAACATCGAAGATCAAATTTCCTTGTATAACAATCTGTTTGAAAGGAAATGATGTTGACATGCATGAATTTGCCCCAGCTCTTTGAACTTGTATACAGTAACTCCAAAATCCCAAAATAACAACCCAGATGCAAACTACTTAGGGGAATGTTAACTTGACTAAAGTATACATTCTTAGAATTAATTAACCAAACAAATATTCACTGTAAGATAATACACCGAGAAAGTAGCAAAATGAGATTGTATCACCCATTTACACTCCGTGATGTTTTAACTTTTGATTTTATAGCACTTCAATGTTGTTTCATTTCACTCATATAGACTCATTGTTATAAACGTTGACATTCTGGCTAGTCAAAGTTCTAAGATAGACCCATATTTTTGTATTTATATATATATGGTAGTGATTTAGACTATTGAATGTTCATAATGTCAAATGATCGCAGAGTCATTTGATTGACTCTACCAGCATCACTGTTTGGGGGGTGGTGGAGCAGCTAGGAGTGGGGATTTGCCTTTATCCCACTGCCATGTGATCTTGGAGTTTGTATATGTAATTAACAGGGGGTGGGGGTGCAGAGGGACTACCCCCCTTGCAAAAAACTGTTGCTGATTAATTTTATTTCAGTGTTTTGACATTTGATCATTTTGGTTCAAAGTAAGTTCAATGTTTAGGTATTTCGATATTGTGAAGTACATCTATGTGTGTGTGTGTGCGAGTGCAATATATGTGTGTGTGTGTGTTATAATATATATATATATATATAGAGAGAGAGAGAATGAAAATACATATATATATATATATATATATATATATATATATATATATACACATATGTGTGTGTTACATATTAGAAACCCAGAAGATCTAAAACGTGAATGTATGTACATTGACACACAAAGGTCGATGTACATACACAGCGAAACACGTAAACAGCGAAAATCAAAATGTTGAACATGTTTCCTAGCCAGTAGGGCGATGGTGGGGATAAGGAAATATATCTTTTTCCCCACTGTAGTGCGGTCTTGGAGTTGGTATATTTAAGAAGGGGGGTGTGGGTGAAGCCCCCCACATGGGGGGTGCAGGGGGACTTGCCCCCCCCCCCTGCATAAGTGTGTTAATGTATTTTTTATTTTTTTTATTTTGTACTTACCCATGTGGCACGTTTTGCAGACGAAACACATTCAGCATTTTGATTTTTGCAGTTTACATGTTTTGCTGTGTATGTACATTGACCTTTATGTGTCGATGTACATGCATTCGCATTTTAGATCTTTCGGGATTTTAATATAGATATATATATATATATATATATATATATGTCGATGGTCTGGAATGTCGATATAGGTAAATGGGGTTGGGGGATAAGGGCTTGTGTGTATGGGAGTTAAAATTTGGTTCGGGGATGAGTGAAAGTTGTGTGTGTGAGCGTCTGTGTATTTTAAGGTTAGGGTAAGGGCTAGGTTAGCAGCTGTAGTGTTTGTGTCTGAGTCTGTCTTATGTAGTGACAGTGTTGCAGGAAGGTTTTTAATGATAGTAAGGTGTAGGGCTAGGGTTAGAGTTAGCACCTATTACTAAGTTGTTTCAGGTGGGTGGACCACCTACAAAAAAAAAAGTAAAAAGGAGGATCTGATGCTGTCTATTCTCATTCTGTCCTATGCTGATGAGTTCAGATCCAATCTGTCGGATATGACTCAGCTGTTACAAAAGCTGGAGGCAACTTAGAACTCTAGAGCTTCTGCCTTACCTAGCATTCACCAGCCCCAGTTACCTCAGATCTTGTTTGCCATCTCACAGTGAAACACGTGGTTATAGATTCTTGAGCTTTAAGGTTTGGATAAATGATTTTTTTCTTTTTAATAATTCTTTACTTTTGACTTTTTCCTAGTTCCTTTTTCTCTTGTGTACTAGCATACTCTATAAATTACTATAGTTCGTAATTTCTTTCATCTCCCTTTTACCCTTTTTTGTTTTTCTACAACTTGTCATAGCTCTTAACGGGTCTATATTATAACTTCAAAGTTGTAAAACATTGGATGTTGTATCGAACCCACTACTTTGAAGGATGAAAATAGCGAACCCCCGAAACATCGAAATCTTACCTAGGGCAAAATTTCCTTGGGCCATTCCATGGCTTCGCTATTTCCTCCACTGTGGTTTGATAGTTACGGACCTTAGGGTTAGGGTGCAGATTAAGGTAAGTGGATAGTTAGTAATGTATGTATGGTGTAGTGTAGGGTTGTGTTTTGTTAACTGTATGTGTGTGTATTAATTAGTTTGTGTATAGTTTCGTAGGGTATGTGTGCGATAGTTACGGACCTTAGGGTTAGGGTGCGGGTTAAGGTAAGTGGATAGTTAGGAATGTATGTATGGTTTAGTGTAGGGTTGGGTTTTGTTAACTATATCTGTGTGGTTTATTTATTTTGGTGTGCTTGTGTTGTGTGAATGTTTCTCAGAACAGGGATTTATTTCCATGGGAAAAAATTTGCTATTCTGAATGTTCAATGTTATCATAATTCGAAATTCCAAGTTCGAACTTATGGTGTTCAATATTTTGGAATTTTGAATATATGCTATAGACCCCTCTTAACTACCTTTGTAGGTAGCATTTCTTTTCCTCTCTTTTCTCTTAAAACAAAACAAAGAAAAAATTATGTGTATCTTTACATTTTTCTTCTTGCTTATTGTTGATTACGATTAATAGATAGCTTTTCTGTGTTGTTGATCTTGTGCTGGACCTTAGTGTGGTTTTTCTAACATCCATTTGTTTTTTTCAGGATGTCAGAAAAGGAGAAAAGCCCGGCAGGCTTTAAAAAAATTTAGTAAATGCAGTCAGAAAATCCTTCTTTCTGATTCGCGTGCACTTTTTGTGTATTGTCTTGGGCCCCTCCACCTTCAAGAAGGCTCTTCTGTCTGTCGTGCTTTCAACCCGAGGGCCCTGGTTGAATGCAAGAACAAATTTATTTTAAAAGGATTACTTCCATCCTCCTTCAGCGAGGCACGACCTGGAGCCACTCAAAATCCTATAAAAATGTCTCAGACATTTCCAAGCACGTCAGCAATCTCTTCTAAGGCCTTGGAAAAGTCACTTAAGAGAGATTTTTCTGGATTCCACAGATCTGAAAAAAAAAAGAGATCAGAAACTTTGGCTCCAACAGCTTCTTTGGATCAGAATCGTAGTAAGAAACAGTCTTCGGATCTGACTGCCTCTTCGGATCCAAAAATTGCTAAATGTAAAGATACCTCAAATCAGACCCCCATTTGATCCCACTAAAAGAATTATTCATATGGAAGCTTTTCTCAGGACCAGATACTCACCCTCAGTGGACCCAGTGCCCTCCAAGATCCTGTCTCCTTTTTTGGAGAGACCTAAATGTCCTTCAGGATTATCCTTTTGCTCTTCCAGAAGCCTTACAGAAGAAAATGCGGAGGGGTTAGTGAGAAGGATCCTTTCAAAGCAGAGCCAGCCAGTTATCCTTTCAACTCATACCCCACTGGGTCAGGAGATGTGTGCATTCACTACTCTTCCTTTATCAGTTCCTCCTCTGAATCTCTTCAAGTTCTCAGAGTCCTTGGATCTGCATTCCCAGGCCTTTCAGCTTCAGATAATAAGATACATTTGTCATTGGATATGAAAGCCGCGGTGGTGCAACGGTTAGTGTTGTCGCCTCACAGCAAGAGGTTCTCCCGTTCGATTCTCTGCTGGAGCTCCTTCTGTGTGGAGTCTGCATGTCCTCCCCATAGACGAGTGACGTTGAAGACATGCAGGTAGGTGCGAGCATGAACAGGCGTGCCTTCGTTGAAGGTTAGGCTGGCAACTCGGCACTGTAAAAATCCACTGCCAATCATGAGCGGACCGGAGTTCCACTGTGATGCCCCCTGACCAGGAAAAGCCGAAAGTTTTTTTGTCACTGGATATGAGGCTTGCTCTGAGCTCTTTATTCACTCAGATCAGGAGAGCTATCGGATCTGATTCTGCTCTTTTGGGTTCAAGGTGCTACATTCAACTCCAGGGTTTTCTGAGCTGTCTCTACACCTCAGTGCTTCAGCAATGGTCAGTTCAGCTCTGACTTCAGCCTCGAGTGGACTATCCTTGGGGGCAGTGTGGTATTGTGGATCAGAGATGCCCTGTCTTGGATCCAGGATATTTTCCCTCCCCAGGGCAGTCTGCCTTTGTGATCGTGGAGAGAGCCCTGTCTGCCCCCTTGACTCAGATGGTGTCTACCCCCTCAGATCCTCTCTGTAGATCAGTCCCATCTCTGTGTATGGAGTCTCAACTATCCTGTCCACAGGAACAGCTGGTAGCGTAACCCCAGGTTTCCCATCAGGGTGTCCCCATTTCTTTGGACACCTTCCCAGAATACCCTACTCAGGAAAGTCCCTAAGAAGAGAACATGTAAGAGGAAACATTTAGATTCCCCCAAATCTGTTACCAAAGATACAGATTTTGATGAAGATGGGTTCCCACGGTCACCCCTTGATGATGTCTCTTTCGGGGACATCTAGTCACCTCTCTGCTTCTGGATTTCTAGGAAGTCCAGCAATCTTTCATCAGAAGAATCGGCCCATCTACCTCCTGGGTGACCTTGCCCACCTTTGAGCTCATTAACTTGGTCTCATGGCAGGCATGGAAAGATCCAGACACCATTGAGCCAGTTTCCAGGAAGCCAGATAAAATTATGACAGTTCCATAGGATAAATAGTTTTGGTCCAGGGGTGTACCTGTTGATGCCATGCCATAGTCATGGTAGTAGCCACTAAGAAGGAACTCGCGGAAGAAAGTTTTTCTGTTCATCCCCCAACAAAGAGTCTCAGGCAATGGACAGATTTGGGAAGCATGTTTATGCTTCAGCAACCTTTGCTTTAAGGTCCCTGAACTATTTGGCACATTTCATAAGGCTACGGAGGGAGCTGATTAAGAAGCTGTCAGACACCCTGTCAGGATCAGTTTCTGCAGAGGTGAAAGTATCTGTCATTTCTCAGTTGTTTACCCTACAATTGACATCCAACTCCTCCATGAGGCTCATTTCTAATGTTGGAGAAGGAACCTCAAGGGCAGGCGGGTTCAGGCGTTGCCATTAGGAGACACACCTGGATGCACTTATGTGATTTTGTGGAGCCCTTTAAGTCTTTGTTTATCAATGCTCCTTTTGATGGCATATCTCTTTTTGGGCCAAGGTAAGCAACACATTGTCTAGGTGTGAGAAGGATGGAAAGACCCTTTCTGCCATTTTTCCACCCTCCACAGAGATCCTTTTCAAGGAATCATTGAGGCAGTGGTAAAATTTGATTCAGAAATCTTAAGGATCTTTCCAGGACACACATGGAGGAAGTTCCCCCAGGGGCAGACGGGGCTTCTCAAGTGGAAGATGCTGTTCTTTTGGCAGAGGTGGCCCCTCAGAACTAAGGGTCCAGAGATTCATAAACATTTCCAGCACTTCTTAATAGAGGGCCCAATTAGTCCCCATCTGGAGGCAGCTGGGGTCATTTGTCCCTGCACTAGAGCGTACCTTTGTTGAAGGTTGTGCGTCAGGGCTGGCAACTCGGCAAGTAAAAAAATCAACTGCCAATCATTAGCAGACCGGAGTTCTGCTGTGGCGACCCCTAACTGGGAAAAGCCTAAAGACACACACACTAGAGAGCCTGGCTACAAATAGTGCAGAAAATCATTTCCAGAGGTTATATAATACAATTTTCCCTTTATCCTCCCAATTCAAGAAAATTCTCTGATATGCCACCAAGTCAGAGGGAACAAACAGCAATCCAGATTCAAAAGCTGCTAGAAAAAGTCATCCAAGAGGTCCCTGCAGACTAGATAGAATCTGGAACTTATTTAAGATTATTTTTAGTCCCAAAGAAAATGGGGGACTTGAGACCAATTCTGGATCCCAACATCTTAAAAAAATCTGTTTGAAAGACCAAGCTCCGGGTGGTTACGTTTAAGACCATTTTTCTTATTTGGACAAGGATAGTTGGATGTGTGCAATAGATTTTCAGGATGCATACTATGATATAAAGATGAACAGGCGATCCAGAAGATTTTTATGCTTCCGGCCGGGAGCCAGCCACTATCAGTCCAGGGTTGTGCCCTTTGGTCTCACCGCAGCCTTCAGTGTGTTCACCAAATGCATGGCGGCAGTAGCAGCTCACTTGAGACTGCAAGGATTCCGAGTGTGTTCATACTTAGACAACTTGTTTACTTCCATCCCAGCCAGGCATCAGCTCATCATGGCAAGACAAAAAAGTGATTCAGACGTGCTCTATTAGGAATCACCATAGACTACCAAAAATCTTATCTACAACCAGATCAACTATAGCCTCATTTTCCCTCTTCAGAGTTCAAAGGTTAGGATCACAAGTGAGAAAGGTTGTTTGCAGTACCAGAATCTCAGCCCACTTGGTCCTTCAGGTCTTGGGATCAGTGGAGGCAGCAAAAACATTACTACCCTTACCTAGATATCACATGAGAATTCTTGAATAGATGTTGGCCTGTCAGTGGTCAGTACTTCGTCTCCCTTTATTTGCTCCAATATGAATGAATCACCAGTATATGCAAAAGGGACCTACTGTGGTGGATTCAGTCAGAAGAGGTTCTACAAGGACGTTTATTTTTCCCATCTCAGCCCAAGGCTGTTGTGACCACTGATGCTTCCCAGCTGTGGTGGGGAGGCATTACTTGGTAACGACAGTCCAAGGCACTTGTTCCCCTGAAGATGCCAATTTGCATATCAGTGTCTTAGAATTGAGAGCATTGCTTTTAGCATTGCACACATTTCAGACTGCTCTCCCTTCGGAAACAATTGCGATTCAAGCAGACAACATGTCAGTGGTTTGATACATCAGCAAACAAAGGGGAACCAGATATTACCCCCCTGTGTTGGGAAGCACTCAGGGTTTGGCAATGAGTGATATCTTTCAGCCACTTTCTTATTGCAGTGAATATTCAGGGGAATTTCAGTGTATTAGCAGACAAACTGAGCAGGTGCATTCTACTCCATCATGAGTGGTCCCCCAATAAGGATGTAGTAGATGTGATTTTCCGACAATGAGGCCAGCCTTACTGCGATCTCTTTGCATCTCCCATAAACAACAAGTGCAGCAGCTACTTTGCCCTAATCCCCTTCAGGGGGTGTCACCAAAGGATGCTGTTCTCCACGATTTGTCCCCCAATCTACTTTATGCTTATCCCCCAATTCCTTTGATTCCAGAGGTCCTACTGAAAGATTGCCAGATTGATGAGCAAAGTCATTCTCATTGCACCCTATTGGCCTCCACAGATTTGGTTTCCCTTCCTGTGGCCTCATATAGTCCATCAACCCTGGATTCATCAACCCTGGATTCTGCACCCAGCTCCAGATCTTTGTCTAACCCAACAAGCATGATTCATCCGAACCTTCTCAATCTCAAGCTGACAGCTTGGTTTCTCCATTTCCGGTAATAGCCAGACAACCTATGCTCTAATCTGCTGTTTGTCACATTTTGGTATCTTCTCTTAAACCATCAGCAAGAAAGCTTTATGCCAGTAAATGGAAGAGATTCGTACACTGGGCTGTTCAACATCATATTGACTCCTTTTCTGCCTTGATTCACTGCATTCTCGACAACTTGTCAATACTTTTTAGTCAAGAAGCCAGTTCTTCAGCAGTTAAAGTTCATTTGGCAGCAATTTCTAATTTCCATAGTGGATTTGATGGTTCATCACTCGCTTGTCATAAACTTTGTAAAACCTTCTTGTGGGGCATACTCCTTTTGAAACCTCCATTTAAAGATCCTACCCCTCCATGGGATCTTTATCTGGTACTGCAAGCCTTGATCATTTTACCCTTGAAACCCACACATGACTGTAGTCCTAAATTTTTTTCTTGGAACACGTTATTATTATTGGCCATTACTTCTGCCGGACAAATTTCAGAAATTCAGGCCTTCTCTGTGAAGTCCCCATAACTAATTTTTCATAAACCTAGGATTACACTGTGAAATAATGCACCCTTTTTGCCCAAAAATAGTATGAGTCCAGTATTTACCACTCCATCAGTTTACCGATTTTCTTTCCAAATTCTTCAAACAAAGGAGAATACTTACTTCATTTATTGGATGTTCATAGGCAACTGTGCTTATTTCTACATAGAACAAAGGATATCAGAATTACATATCAATCATTTGTTTCTTTTGTGGATGTGAAACTGGGTACACCAGTGTCCAAAGTCACTGTAGCCAGCTGGCTTACAGGCTGCATCATTTTTATTTACAAAAAAATAGATATTCCTTTACCAAGGCAGGTAAATGCTAATTCAACCAGGTCTGTAGCAACTTCCTCCATTTTTCATTCGAGTATCCATGAATGAAATATGTGCAGGAGCAACTTGGGCTTACCCCCCCCCCCCCCCCCATTATCACTCATTACAGTTTGGATTTGATATCAAGAAACGGCATCATTTGGCTCAGTGGTGCTTATGAATATCCTTCCTTGAGACTACCCTGGGATTTAGGTAGCTGTGGACTCTGTCCCATCAATTGAGGGCAGAATGACAATTCACATCATCAGATATAAAAGTTATGTATTTACCAAAAGGTTCCATCTGTGTTGTCCTTTTTCATTCTTCCTCAACTCCCCACCCACCAACCCCTGTCCTTTTGTTTTTGCTGGAAGAGTGAGTGGATATATAAAAATTTTTATATACTCCGAGTATTATAAAGCTCCAGATATGACCTTGTCTAGCCTTTTTTCTGTGTTTACATTTATGTCTGTTTGTATAAGAAATTTTCTTTATGCTATAGCCAGCAAACAAGATCCAAGGTAATTGGGGTGGGTGCAAGTTGGGTAAGGGAGAAGCTCGAGAGTTCTAAGTTGGCACAAGCTTTTGCAATGGCAGAGTAGTAGCCAAAGAATTGGATCTAAACCCATCAGTTGATGAAGAATGAAACTGGACAACACAGATGGAACGTTATGGTAAGTACATAACTTCTTTTTTTCACTCTTTTGGATTTGGGGTATTTTTTTTTTATCTTTGTGGAACGTCTACTTTCAGAAAGTTGGCATTTCATAGTTGAACCACATTCCAGGTGTAGCTTTTGAGATAGAAAAGGATCGAACAGACTAAGCAGTGGTCACCTCTAAGGTAATTTATAAGAATTAAAAATGGTTATTACTTCTAAAGTCTTTCCAAATAATTCAGGTTTTAAAACAGTGGTATCATAGTATCTTTGCAGGTTGACACACATGGCTTGTTTGAAGGCCATGGAATGTAACACTGTATTCAATAATTGGTTGGTTAATCAAAATGTAAAGTGTTGCATTGATCTTTATATAGTGACTAAAACAACCTCTTTAGAATTAGATAGGCCATGTAATGTGCTTTTCTGACTTGTGTGCATATAAACTGGTTAATGTTTGTTACCTGCCATGCTCCCTGGATGTTCACTGTTTCTTTGAACTGGTAGATTTGTATGGTAGATACACATAGGAAAAGTTTAAATTTTTTATCATTGCCTGTTGGTATTTACTGTGTCAGTTGTTTTGATTTGACCATTTATGTGTAAGTCATGATTTACTACTTAATTCTCGCAATACTACATTTATTGGTATGAGGTGTGATCATTACTACTGAACTGTGTATGCATGTTAATAGACCATCTCATAGAACTGTATCTTTAATTTTAGTTTGCACTTGTCAGATTATTTGCTCTTCAGAATCCACTTCCCATTTTTAAATCTTGAAAAGAATACTCTCTGAAGAAGTAACTCAAATACAGAGCCTTGTGCCACCCTTGATATTCCTTGTGGAGATAGACTGGCTACACCTCTACCCATCCTGACTTGTGCTCTGTTGCTTAGCCAGTATTTTACCTACTGAACTACATGAATTCATATTTAATCCCTTTAATTTAGAAATTATTCCATTAGAGGGAATAGTGCCATATACCTTAGCAAGGTCAGGATAACTAGCATGTACTATCAGTACATTGACTCCTGATGTGACCTCTACATTGAAGTGACATAAGATTCAAAAGCCAAAGATCTTCCCTTTTGAATAAATCATGAGCTGCATACAATACAGTCATGTGGTAAAGAGAAGTAAATCTAAATATCATCTGTATCATTGCAATACTGTAGACAATGTTACTTAATAATGCTTCTCAATGGAACAGTTTGCACATTGAATAACAGTAGCTACAGAATCATGTTTTATGATGCTCCACAAGTTAGCAGATAGGCTAGAAAGTGGACACCAGACAACACACTGTGGTTGTGACCTTTAAGGTGAATTAAAATCATGTCAGTGTTGTGGTGGAAGGATCACTGTCAGTTTGTAGGTGATTTACCAGAAAGGCTCATCCAGACTCTGCTACACTTTGCTGTGAAGGAAAGGTTAGTTTGCTGTTATTTTTTGTATTACTGTATTGCCTTTCTATATTTTGAATACTGTAGTTTGTTTTCTTTACTTTGTGTTTTGCTTGCATTCTGTTTTAACAGCATATTAAAACTTGAAAAGAGACCACAGCTCTCTCTGTTCTGAGTCAGGCAGAATTTTTCCCCGCCTTCCCACCCATTTAAGTTGTCTTGTTAAATACCACTGTCTTTGTAGTTTCCCGCCTCTTATGTTAATCTGACCATATATCTCATTTCTCTCTACTTTCACTGGCTTATGTGAGTAATCACAAAATCATCATTTTTGAAATCCCACCCCTTCAATTATTTAAATTTATTGGCCATCCAACAGTATTTCATAGTACCAAAATACAAAAGTGACCACCCCTTTCAATCCATCTTGCTGTTTTAAAAATAGTAACTCTCCACTAAACCTTAACTTTTTAAACAGGTAAAACTCAAGTTACCTACTTTCACATCTAACTTCTCTAGTGCACACTGCAGAGTGCATTCTTTTCAATCTTACCTTTAAGCATCCCTGTGACTAGCACTTTCTCTAATACCTGCTGGAAAGCACTAGGAAGCCTTAAACTCATACAAACACTGAACTCTCCTTGTTAACAAGGAGAAGTTAATAGTAGGCACTAAACAGCCTATAATTGCAAAGTACCTTGCTAAGGAAACAGCTCCTATACTTTACAAAGCAAAAAGCCCCAAACCAAGCATGTCCAAGGGTCAGCTTCCAGTGATTTCTCCTGTCCACCTGGTGAATCTGGGCATACTGGGGCAATGCAGCAATTGCCTCATGTACACAGACAACCCTCTCCTCCTACCACCCAACACTACAACCTGTGAGAGATGCACTTACATAGCCAAAATGGAAGCAAAGCTCTCTCCACCCAAGATTGTGCTAAACAGTCAAGAGGAGAAGGTTAACACCCACACTACATCTCAAGCAACACATAGCCCTTCTAAACCCGCACCACCAACACCCACATATAGCAACACTAAATCCACATATGCAGAGGCCCTTAACTGTAACCTGCCCAAGCAACAAAGACCTCTGAAGCTGAAACGCAAACAAACACCAATCACAACCAATGTGTCACATAGTTCACAACACCAGTGTGCCACCCAGCAACAGCCCCTAAGGCAAGACAATGTACCTAACACTTTAGTCATAGGTGACTCTATAGTCCGGCACACTGATGCCCCCCTCACCAGGTTGAATAAAGAGAAAATTACAGTCAGCTGCCTGTCGGGTGCCAGGATCTGCCACATAACGCATGCACTCAAGTCACTCCACAACAAGTACAAATATGACTCTGTCATTGTCCATGTTGGAGTGAATGACTTGAGACGTACCTCCCTGGACCACATGAAAAGAGACGACATGGAAGAGCTCTCGGATCATGTGGCCCAGGCAGGTATGACCCTAGCCCTGAGTAGCATCCTGCCTTTGCCCAGAATGATACCACAATATAAGGATAAAATGATTGATTTCAACAATTGGCTAAGCTTATGGTGTCATTCAAAGGGGATCCAGTATCTGTCTGCCTGGGATGACATGATTGACAGACCACGATGCTTTGCCAGAGATGGTCTGCACCTGTCGCCCCTGGGATTCAGGTTACTGGCTAAGGCTCTTGCCACCCCTATAGTGCCTTATTTAGGCAAACTTCAAAGGACAAAACCACCACCGTAACAGGTACAAGCATGCAAAATCTGAAGGTAATGCTACTCAATGCTAGAAGTCTAAACCTCAAAATGCACTCTCTCGAGGCACTCCTAAAATGGAGAACATCGATATCTGTGCAGTAACTGAGACCTGGTTCAAGGCTCCAGAGAGCACCCCTGCAATACCAGGCTACAACTCTTACCACACTTTTCGGCCCCCAAACCAGGACCGAAACACTAAAGGTGGAGGAGTGTCAATATTCACCAAGGATATTTACACCACCAGGCTAGTTGGCCAACACAATGTGTCTGAAATTCTCCAAGTGCAACTAACACTAGGTAAGACTGCAATCCAAATTGTAGCTTGCTACAGATCCCCCACCATACCCCAAGATTCTCACTACACCTTTCTAAACATACTGGAAAATATTAAGATAGAACCAAACACCCTAATACTGGGTGATTTTAACTACCCTGCCATTAACTGGGAAAACTACTCATGTCCCAACACCTTTGCGCAACGGTTCTTGGAATTCATAAATTCCAATGCCCTGGATCCATAGTCCCACCAGGGGCTCCAATATCCTAGACTTGGTCATTACCAACATGGGAAATCAATGCTCCATACCTATGGTCACCCCTCGTTAGTCAGGTCTGACCATAAGCTAATCACCCTTAACATCCACATCCCACCCCCACCTCCCAGTAAAGAAACCACCATAAAAAACTTCTGCAAAGCCAACTTCATGCTACTCAAGTCAGAAGTGACAAACTTCATAACACCCATGCAGACGGGAACTGAAAGTTCAACTGCTGAATCCTACACTAAGGCACTGTACGAGCACATCCACTCATGTATGAATCATGCCATCCCAAATAGAACCAAAATGCTCTCATCCAAAAAAAGAAGCCAATCTGGTGGTCCCCTGCCATAAACAAACTTTACAACAAAAGGAAGAAACTTTTGCAGAAAAGAGGAAAATCCCAGGATGCAAAACTCCTTACTATCCTCAGTAAGAAACTGAGATGCCTCATAAAATCCTCCAAAGCTAGTTACGAAAATAAAATTGCCAAAGATTCCAAAGACAACCACAAAGCATTCTATAACTATGTCAAGAATCTAAATGGTAATGCTCAGATCTGCTCTGAGCTAAAACAGAATGGCATTAAATATACTGATCCAAAGGATATTGCCAGTATCCTGGAAGATCGATTCAGTGCCAACTTCACCCCCCTCTCACCCCCTAAATGGCCCATCTCAATACCGGAAGATTGCCAAATTCCAGTAATAACGGCCACACAGGTACAAAATGCACTCTCTAAAGCCAAGAATACAGCATCCATGGGACCAGATGACATCCCGGGCTGTGTACTACATGAACTACAATATGAACTGGTACCTCACCTAAGTGTCATGTTTAATCATAGCCTCACCTCTGGTTTCGTGCTCACTGAGTGGCGCAGAGCTACAGTTATCCCAATCCACAAGGGGGGATCCACCTTGGATCCCGGAAACTACCGTCCCATCAGTCTGACAATCCTTATCTGCAAGGCCATGGAGCGTATTATCATGGAACTTATAAACAAAGACATTGGCAACCTTCAAACATTGGACCCCACCCAGTTTGGGTTTGTGAAGGGCCGATCTTGTCTCCTGAACCTGATTAACTTATTTGAATCAGTCTCCAGAGCCATGGACAAGGGTAAGGTGGTCCACACAGCCTATCTAGACCTTGCCAAAGCCTTTGACACCATCCCCCACTCTGGAATCATAGATAAACTTACTAAGTTGGGCATTAATCCCTATGTCACCCAATGGGTTGCTAAATGGCTTACTGATAGAACCCACACTGTAAAAGTAGCCGACTCCAAATCCAGTTCCAGACAAGTGGAGTACCTCAGGGTTCAGTCCTGGGGCCGCTCTTGTTTGGCATCTACTTCTCTGAAGTACAGGTCAACACTAAGGGACTCTGGCTAACAAAGTTTGCAGATGATTGCAAACTGGGAGCCATTATTGAATGCCCAAATGATGTGGATACTCTACAAAAGGGCCTTACAGAAACAGATGCTTGGTGCCAGAGCCATGGGCTCAAGCTCAATGCCAAGAAATGTATTGTTATCCCCTTTGGGAAAAAACATATATCCATGAATTACCATATAGGTGGCAGTACACTAAACACAGAAAGTGTGATAAGAGACTTAGGGACACAGGTGGACAGTGGTCTCACCTTTGATAACCACATAGCCACAACAGTCAGAAAATCCTTCTATGTGGCACACCTCATCACGAAGGGCTTTTCATCCAGAAAAAAGGAGGTCATTGTCCCACTGTACTCATCCCTCATTAGACCCATTATAGAATACAACGCCCCATTTGGTATGTACCTCTCAAGACATCTGCAACAACTGGAAAGGCCTCAGAAATACCTCACTAAAAGAATCACAGGCCTAAAGCAGATGCCCCGCTGACCGCCTTAAAAACTCCAGCTATACTCTGTCGCATATCGTTACTCAGAGGCGATCTCTGCTTAACATACAAGGCCATGTCAAACCCAGAGCTGTTGGACATGCTACACTTAAAGAAATCCCAATCCCTCAGAGCTACACGCCCAGGGATCTAAACCTTGTCATCACAATAAACAAAACATGCTGGAGGGATAGGTTCCTGACCCAGAGACTCCCCAGACTCTGGAATAGATTGCCCATACATGTCAAGCAGAGTGCCTCTTTGGACCTCTTCAAGAGGAACCTTGACGATTGGATGGGAGAAAGGAAATTCACCCCAGGGATCACGTCAGTTGCCCTGCTAGACAGTGGTCCAGGAAAGTAAATAATGTGGGAAGAAATAGCCAGGGAATTGTTATGGCTAGGCTTGTATAGGCCCTAGGGCTGATAGCCTAGTACCAACCTATGAATTCATCAGAATGGTGTTATCAGTAATGTCAGATACTGAGATCACATTAGCAAAATGAAGGCTGAATGTAAATACTGATGTCTTGATAATAAACTTTGATGTCCTTCTGTTCCTGTGTTGCAGCATTCTTTGTGTGGGATTCCCTGCCTCATGTGACCGAATGTCGGCTCCTATACAAAAGCTTAAGCCAGACTGCTATAGGTGTGTGGGACGTCATATGTAGGGCCATAAATCAGGGACCATAAATGTGACGTCTACACACACAGACCTCAGAACTTTTCAGCCGCAGTCAACATCACATCGATCGCTTCGCTCCCCTACTCTAAGACTTCTAAAGCTAAGTACCCCATTGAGGCGTTTTGCATTTATTTGCTGGAGTTTGGTTTGCTGTAGTTACCGTTAGTCGATGTCAGCTAAGAAGGGGTAAATGCTGATGCGAGCACCAGATACCATATAAAGATATGCACAACCATTGCATCTTTTGTCTAGGCCGGGAGCACGACCATACCGCTTGCTCCGTTTGTCAATCTTTTTTAACCAAAATCCTCTGTAGCCATCTGGCTGCCCTTAACTTAAACTTAGAAAACCAGAGGCTCAAAAAACTTCAGCTCAAGATAGATCCTGAATCGGCCTCTCCTACGGAACCACCACAGAAAAAGGCCAAGGTTTCCAGGCCTACTTCTTCTGCTCTCCGCCATCGGATGTCCCGCCAGCTTCTGATATAGGGGTTGAGGGACCACCGACAGAACTGTTTACTTTGGATCCCCTCAAGGAAGCCACTTTGGAAGTTGTGGCCAACGTGTCCACAGAGATAGCCCTGACATCGGTCCCTACCGATGTCGAGGGGGAACCAGATATCATCGGACGACCGACCAGGATACCACTGCCTGAAACCCCTACCATTTCCCAGGCTCCTGAACCCAGGCCCTCCCAGAGGCCTATGCCTGTAAAAAGAAAACAAAAAACACAACACCTGACTCCACCTTCTAAAGGAGTCCCAGACTGTCATTCATTTACCAGCTCTTTGATGCAGGCCTTCATGGCCCTTCGTCCCACAACCACTTCCCCTTCCACTATTTCAGTGCTTAGTCCCAGGCCTGCTTCTGCCACTTCTCTCCCTTTGCCTACTGCCCAAGTAGGAGAGGAAGAACAGGAACCTACTACTCATCTTCTGATGAATCAATCTCCTATTCCTCACAAATTGCCTCCCCTCTTGAATACTATTCCCCAGTTGAGGAATCCATATAAGGTGACTCTCCCCCAGAGGACATCACCTTTGGAGAGACTATCACAAAAATGAAAGAGTACTTTAAATGGGACACTTCCCAAATGACTGACACCCAAAGGAGGTACTTTGAACTCCTCCAAGTGGAATCTCCTTCACCTTCAGCCATCCCACCTGTCATCCCTGCTTACCTTGATGGTTCCACCTCTGCATCAAAGAACCCAGACTCACATCCCCCGGCTCCTAAGAGACCTGACAGGTTCAAAAAAGTTCCAGATGAACAAAAATTCCTAGTAAAGCCACCCCTGGCAGATTCTGCTGTAATTGCTGTATCCCCTGATAAGCAATCTAGATCGATTCCTTCAGCATCTCTTCTGCCCACTGATAAGGATAGCAAAAGCATAGACAGAATAGGAAAAAAGGTTTACACCTCCACCCTAGCTTTCTGAGCTATCAACTATCAAACCAATATGATTAAATATGCCTTGGACCTAGTCTCATAAGCCTCTACTCTCTTGGCATCCACCCCTGATTGTCCCACCAAATCTGAGATAGCATCTACTAGCCAGACATTCTGTTAGATGCAGTTATGATGCAGCATAGGCCTGTGCTAGGTCTGCTGCTTCTGCATCAGTACTCTGCAGATACCCTTAGCTATGCCTCCAACCCTGCCAGAGGATTTCAAGTCCAAAATTCTAGACACCCCATTAGACTACAACCTCCTGTTTGGTAAACAGTCTGCAGACCTGTTCAGAAACCTGCAGGAAGAAAGTAGAGAGCTTCAGGACATCAAGCACTTGCTTGTGCCCCCCCCATCCCTAAATACTACAGGAAGTACCTGACTACGACTTCATTTGTCAGGAGGCCCCCCTCCTGTGCTACCCCTTCCTCTTCCAGGCATAGGAGAAGAACCAGGAGGCAAACCTCCTCCAGACCAGTTGCCTCACAACCCAGTCAAAGACAGCCTTTTCAAGATAGAAGTAGACCCAATAATGTGTGACTGGCTTGCCCAACTTCCCTTGTCAGCCTGCCTTTCCCACTGCCTCCCCATTTGGAAATCCATCACATCAGACCACTGATATTTCCTTTCTTGTAAGGAAAAACCCCTTCCAAGGGGCATTCCTTTCCCCCCCCAAAATCAACTCCACCTCTTCCCTCACATACTGCAAGACCTTCTGAGATTAGGAGCCATAGAACCTGTCCTTCCAGGCCAGGAAGGTAAAGGCTTCTACTCAAAACTTTTTCTGGTCCCTAAAAAAGATGGCCTTTGGAGACCAGTACCAGATTTATCCTTTCTAAACCTTTTCCTAAAAATTCCATCATTCAGAATGTTATCCTTTCAAACCCTTCTTCCTTTATTGTCAGCCCAAACCTTTACGACCACACTAGACCTAAAGGAAGCATATCTCCATATCCCCATAAAACCCTCCAACAAAAAATTCTTGCTTTTCACTGGGCCCTGCCCTCATTTTCAAATTACAGCCTTGCCCTTTGATTTGACTACTGCACCCAGGGTATTTACAAAATGCCCCAGCCATAGCTTTCCTCTGAACCAAAGGTGTCCATATTTATCCCTACCTAGACGATATCCTCATTCTAGCAGAAAAAGAGGACACCCTCCAAAATCATCTGAGGCTCACCACTTTCCTACTTCACAGCTTGGGATACACCCTCAACCTCCCAAAATCATCCTTAATCCCTCAGCAGGACAAGATCTTTCTAGGCTGCAGGTTCAGAACAGACCTGATGTGGGCTTTCCTCCCCCAGGACATAGTCCTATCACTCTCCACTCACTTCCAAAGCCTATTATAGGTTCATCAGATACCTGCAAGACAATTCCTGTTGATCCTGGGACTCATGACAGTCACCATCCTGATGCTGCCCCTAGCCAGAATGCACATGCGAAAGGTCCAATGGTACCTGAAAAGTGTGTGGTCACAACACCAACATTCCCTAGAGCAACAACTTACCCTCCTGCCCTGCCTAAAAGCAGAACTAAGGTAGTGGAGAAATAAAATACATCTGAACCCAGGACTTCCACTACAACCACCCTCTCCAACCCAACATATGCATACAGATGCATCAGACATGGGGGGCCTACCATGAAAGGTTTCATGGTACAGGAGGCCTGGAATCCTACCCTGCAAAAGAAACATATCAGTATTAGGGAAATGACTCCAGTTCTTCTAACTCTGAATGCCTTTCCTCTTGTCCTTCAACTGGGCCCCCTTCAGATATTCACAGACAATACCACAGTCATGTGGTATCTCATCAAACAGGGAGAGACCAAGGCTTACCTCCTATACAGGGTAACACTACAAATTTGGGACCTCACCTCCAGCCACAACTTAACCCTGCAGGCAACATACATCACCTCTCAGGACAACAAACAAGTGGATATTTTTAGCAGAACATCCTCTCTACAGTACGAGTGGATGTTGAAGAGGGATACCTTTCTAGACCATTGTTCACCGGTGTGGCACACTTCAGGTAGATCTGTTTGCTTGCCCCCAGAACAGACAATTGAAAAAATTCTGCACCAAGGACCACTCTCCACTTGCCTGGAGTCTAGATGCCTTCAGCATTCCATGGAAGGGACAGTTTCTATATGCTTTCCCAGTCTTCTCTCTTATTCAAAAAGTCCTCCTGAAAATCAGCAACGACAAACCAGAATTCTTGCTGGTGACTCCCTACTGGCCAAGGCAGCACCGGTTCCCCCTACTTCTCTCATTAGCCAAGGGCAATCACCACAAGTTACCCCACTAAGTGGACCTTCTCACACAACAAAAGGGAACTGTAATTCATCTTCACCAGCAGATGTTAGGCCTAACACTCTGGGTGATAAACTTCTAATCCCTTTCAGACACCACTACTCAGAGGATGTGCTTTTAGTCCTGAGGGAGGCCAGGAAACAAACTACTAGGAAATCCTACTTATCAAAATAGGAAAGATTCTCAAAATGGTGTCTCCATAAGTGCAGGGACCCCTGCCTGGCAGCCCCCCCAGTCCTTACCTATGTGTGTAAACTAATTAAGGCTGGTCTTTCGTACTCTTCAGTAAAAGTCCACCTATCAGCAATTTCAGCCTGTCTACCACTAGATCCCCCTTTACTATCCAGGCTAGATGTCAAACTGTTTCTGAAAGGTGTCTTACACATCGGACCACCAAGAAAACCCATCTCATCCCCCTGGGACCTAAATTTCATTTTGGAAAAACTAACACTGGCCCCATTTGAACCAGCTAGTGCTGCTACTTTCCAAATCTGTGTACATGGAAGACTGTACTGCTGGTAGCCCTTACCTCAGCTAGAAGAGTGTCAGAGTTACAAGCTCTTATGGCCTGCTCTCCGTACACTACGACCCTACTCACTAACCCTTCCTTCATGCCTAAAGTGGTCAACGAACTGTCTCTAAACCAATCCATTCACCTGCCCACCTTATTTCCCTCTCCAACCAATGACAGAGAGAGGATACTCCATTCCCTGGATGTGCACAGACAACTAAGATTCTACCTAGACAAAACTAAGCTCACCAGAAAATCTACCCAACTATTTGTATCCTTCCACCCTAGGGCCGTGGCATGGCAGTCTCCAAACAAACCATTTCCTGTTGAATCAGGAAAACTATTTCCTTCTGCTACTCACACCATGGCAAGCACCTACCCCAAGGGGTAAGAGCACACTTTACCAGAGGCGTGGCAACCTCCAAAGCCTTCCTCAAAGGCACAGCCTCCATCCTTGAAACAACCACCTGGTCCACAATACACAATTTCACCGAACACTACAAATTGGATCACATCTCCAGAGCCCGGTCAGGGTTTGCTAGAGCAATCCTGCAGGGTTTTGTGGAATCAGCTACATCTACCTCCACCCTTCCCTGTAATTAAGCTGTAGTACTCTCCCACACTAAGAATACTGCAACATAGGAATAGAAGGACATAGAATAGTTGTGTAAAATCTTAACATAACCTTAGATGTCCTTCTATTCATGTTGCAGATTTCCTTCCCACCCACTTATCCCCCTTTTTCATTATTGACATAACTTTAGGGCACTCTGAAGCTCTACCCTAGATCAGGGGCAGACTAGTCAGCATATGATACTTTGCACCTCTGGCCGACATTTTTTGCTATTCTCTATGGGACTGTCCGACTAGGCATTTAAGATGTTCATCGTGTTTCACTGTTGCAGTCATTACACTTGGGTTATCCTGCTGGCAGGCTACCCGCAGCCAGCCTGAATTCCAAAGTCCTGGTCCGGCGCCTGTTGATGTCGCCTCTTCCCTGACGTCAGTGCACCAGGGGTATAAAAGATGCAGCCGACGCTATTTTCTTCTGTCTTTCTTGCCACGCGGTGCGGAAGCAAAAGCAGTCCGCAAGTGCCGGTCGGCCGACTCCTTAGATTTTCAAAATCGAATTTCAGATCCGAAGTCTTCAATAAAGCTAAGTACCCTATTGGGGAAACCTTTTTCTTGCTCCAGTCCGATGTCAGAAAAAGTTAACAATTGTATTTCTTGTGGGAAGCGAATACCTCATAAGGATTTCCACTCTTACTGTATTCCTTGCCTAGGCCCTGACCACAACATTGATAGTTGTCGGTTTTGTGCTAGATTTAACCAATGCACTATTAAGCGTCGGTACGATTTTGCTTTTTATTATTTTGGCAGAAGGTTTAACTACATAATGCCGTCGGAACAACCGACGACCAGAATTCATAAAAAACACAAGGATAAAGACAAGGACAAGCATCCGAGGTCCAAAACCGATGACGAAGCCTCTTCTAGGCCAGTCACCGTTTTGCCGGTGCTCAGTAAGGCACTTTCGCAGCCCCTGACTCCCGCTACCTCAGAGCCACAGGCCGCCTCCGACTCCCACGTGGAGACAGTTAGGCCTCTGGATACTCAAGGTATTGGCCCTTCTGAAATTAATCCCTCAGATGGGTCCAGAGCCGCTGAGCAGGCATCGGCTTCTGAGGGTGTCTTCAGACCTACACAACTTTATATAAAGCCTACTTCAGCATCCAAGACAAAGTCTAAAACAGTTTTAAAGACAAGGAAACCAGTACAGCATTCTCCAGGACAGGCTTCTATTCCTAAGAAACAGATGCTCAAAATGGCTGAATACCTAATTACTTTGATCAGGGGTTCCCATCCCCCTCCTGATAAGAGGCCTAGGCAAGACACTGAATATGATTCCTCTGATCAGGTTTCCATTTCCTCAGATTCCTCTTCTGATCAGGGATATTCTGTTCCTCCCTATGAGGATTCTGATGCTGAAGATTCTATTCCTTCAGCTTCTCCTGATGACTATTCTTTTGGAGAAACCCTGCATACCATGAGGGAGCATTTCCATTGGGAGAGCCAGGATTTTTCCGATTCTAAGAAAAGACTTAGAGACTTTATTTTACTTCCTCAGGACAGACATCTTGCAATTCCCCCTGTTCTAGACATAGTAGATGATGTTTTTTCAGAGTCTGGCCTGTCTCCAGACTCTTTACATCCTGCCTCTTTTAAGCCGGACAGATACTACATGGTCCCAGATTCCCATAAATTTCTTTACAAAAACCCTGCTGCTGACCCATAAACTATCTCACAAGGTCCCAAAGGGGTCAAGGCTGCTTCTGCCAAAAACCCTGTCCCCTCAGACAGAGATTCTAGGGCTTTGGACAGATGGGGGAAAAAAGTTTACACTTCTGCTACCTTGGCTGTAAGGGCTTTAAATTGTCAGTTTGAAATGCTCAAATATCAGCAATACTTAATGTCTTTGTTAAAACAAAAAATGTTGACAAATTCTGAATGTTCTGAGAACAAAGATTTGCAGGATTTATTGCATGCAGCTGAACAAGTGGGAAAACATACTTTGCAATGTGGCTATGATTCACTGGAGGCCTCGTGCAGGGCTGCTGTTACAGGTTCTGTTATTAGAAGGCATGCTTGGTTAAAGGAACAGAATCTGCCTGTTCATGTTAAAGCACAATTATTGGATGCTCCATTACAGCATGATACTTTGTTTGGTGTTAAGGCAGAGGAGGTGTTAAAGAAAATGGAGGATAAGGCAAAATCTATGCAGACAGTAAAGATTTCTTACAGGTACAGCCACCCAGATTTAACAGAAACTGGCCCTCTAAGAATTGGTCCTTTCCAGCGTCAGACAGAACACAAAGAGGCAGATTCAGATGCCCTAGAGGCAGGCAACAGCCCCAGGGCTCATACAGGCCAAAACAATGGGGTGCTTCTACCTCCAAAAGTGGAGAAGAGAAATCACAGCCTTATAGAAAACGGTCCCAATGACTTCCCTCTGCCAGTGCCAAGCACTTATTTTTTGGCAGCACCCTTAGTGGGAAAGCTAGCACTTTTTTCACAAAACTGGCACAAGATCACCCAGGACAAATGGGTCTTAAATATAGTCTCTCAGGGTTACAGGTTCCACTTTCACATCCTTACAAAGGCATGCCAGACCTGCCACGCAATCAGTGGCAAGAGGCACAAAAACAAGTTTCATCTCTCATGGACATGGGGGCTATTCAGCCAGTGCCACACCAAGAGCAGGGACAAGGATTTTACTCAAGACTTTTCTTAGTACCGAGAAAGGACAAATCCTGGAGACCAGTTCTGGACCTGTCTTTTCTAAATACTTTTCTGGATGTCCCAAAATTCAAAATGTTGACTCTACAGCAGCTTCTGTCCATGCTGGACAAGAAGGCTTGGCTTGTAACTTTTGACCTCAAAGAGGCATACCTGCATGTCCCAATCAGACAATCTTGCAGAAGATACCTCAGATTCATAGCTGGCTCACTGCACTGCCCTTTGGCTTATCTACTGTGCCCAGGGTCTTCACAAAATGCCTGACACCAGTAATTGCATTTTGCAGACAAAGGGGAATTCAAATATACACCTACTTGGACGACTGCCTTATTCAAGCAAAGGACAAAGATATTCTACTAGAGCATCTGGCGTTTGTAAAAAGATTACTAATTTGTCTAGGGTACACAGTAAACGAAATAAATCAAAACTAGTACCCTCTCAAGAGATAATATTCCTGGGTGCAAGCTTAAACACAACTGCCCAGATGGCTTATCTCACACCAGACAAACAAAGGCATCTGACTTCTTACTTCAAAGACATGGCAACAAAGACCCAGTTATCTGCAAGAAAAATTCTGCAGGCTCTGGGCTACATGGCATCCTGCATTCTACTAATTCCATATGCAAGACTGCATATGAGGAAACTACAATGGTATCTAAAAAGTGTTTGGACTCAACATTGCCAAAGCCTGGAAACAGTACTTACTCTCATCCCCTGCCTGCAACAGGAATTTCAATGGTGGGCACAGGCCTGTCACCGCAACAAGGGACAGCCATTCATCTTACCCACTGCCAGGCAAACACTAACAACAGATGCATCAGATTATGCCTGGGGGGTGCACATGGCAGGAAAATGTATTCAGGGCACATGGCCCACAAGCCAAATGCATCTTCATATCAATCAAAAAGAGATGCTAGCTGTACAAAATGCCCTGACAGCCTTCAAGGACCTACTTCATCCAGGATGACTACTGATAAAGACGGACAATACTACAGTCATGTGGTACATAAACAAGCAAGGGGGCACACATTCCTACCCCCTCTGCAGGCAAGCCATGACTTTATGGAACACAGCATTGACTTATCAAGTACATCTGCAAGCACAATTCCTGCCAGGAAAGACAAATACTTTGGCAGACGAACTAAGCAGAAACCTCATGGATCCTCACGAGTGGAAACTGGACCCACAAATCTTCAACATGATAGCAGGGAAATGGGGATGCCCAGACATAGATATATTTGCTTCCCCTCACAACTGCCAGCTACAGAGATTCTGCACTCGGAAAGTGGACGCCCTTTCATTCAGCTGGAAAGCCCTTACAATATATGCCTTCCCTCCTCTGCCTCTCCTCTCCAAGGTACTCCTAAAGGTCAGACAAGAGAAGCCAAAAATGATACTGATTGCCCCAGACTGGCCATGCCAGCACTGGTACCCAATCCTAAAGAGCTTCTGTCAAGGCCCAGCATGGACATTGCCTCTAATACCTCATTTGCTGACCCAACAGAACAATCAGGTCCTGCACAGCCAACTCAGAACCCTAAATCTGGCTACATGGCGGATAATGTAATCATCCAGAACACACCTCTCTCTAAAGCAGTTATGGATGTTATTTTGGAGACCAGGAGGCCCAGCACCAGAAAATCTTATGCAGACAAATGGAAGAGATTCTACGCTTGGAACCAAGCGCAGGGAATTGACTCGCTTGAACCAAATATTCCTCAGATTTTGCAATACCTAACTGAGATGCTGGACAAAGGCCTATCCTTCTCATCAATTAAGATCCATGCCTCTGCCATTTCAGCTCATTACAATATGGACCCACCTATTTTTTCTCATCCACTGCTAAGACAGTTTCTCACAGGGGCCAAAAACATAAGACCTCCAAGGAGAGCTCCAATACCTACATGGGACCTCAATTTTGTCTTGGAAAAACTCACGCTGCCTCCTTTTGAGCCTGCCAATACAGCAGAGATAAAATACTTGTCATGGAAAACTGCTCTTCTCCTAGCAATAACTTCAGCAAGAAGAGTCTCAGAGTTACAGGCACTAATGGCTGTGGAACCTTTTATTATTTTCCATCAGGACAAGGTTTCTCTAAGGACAAACCCTGCATTTATGCCTAAGGTAGTGTCCAGTGTGGCTTTTAACCAAACCATACATTTGCCTACCTTTTATCCCAACCCACAGAATAAGGGGGAGAGACTTCTGCATACTTTGGACATAGACAGCTACGCTTTTACTTGGACAAGACTAAAGCCTTCAGAAAGACTGAGCAACTCTTAGTGGATATGCTGCAGGTTCCCAAGGGAAAGCCATTTCAAAGCAGACTATTTCAAAATGGATAGGCCACTGCATTTGTTTCTGTTATTCACAACATGGCAAATCAGTGCCCAAGGGCATTAGGCCACATTCTACCAGAGCAGCAGCCACTTCAGCAGCCTTCCTCAGAGGAGTACCAACCAAAGATATTTTGGAGGCTGCAACATGGACTTCAGTGCACACTTTTACAAAGCACTACCATTTACCTCTCTACTCTAAAGTCAGAGCAGGCTTTGCCACTGCAGTTCGGCAGGGCCTCATAACCACTCCAAACTCTATTTAGGCCCAGCCGCCCAACCTCAACTTTGGGATTCAACCCAAGTGTAATGACTGCAACAGTGAAACTCGATGAACATAGTACAGTTGTGTACCTACCATAAATGTAGATGTTCAAGTGTATTCACTGTTGTAGTCCAGGTTACCCTCCCGCCATACCCCTTTTTCTTTGCTGGGACTTACCTGTACCTATCTATTCTATACAACCTATGTGGTGTATTTACTTGTAGATGAGGGTTATGTGCATGCTTTTTTATGATCATAATTTTTACAGCCTACCCTTTTGGGGGCACCTGACATCTGGGGCAAGAAAAACTGAAGAAAATGGCATCAGCTGCATCTTTTATACCCCTGGTGCACTGACGTCAGGGAAGAGGTGACAGCAACTGATGCCGGACCAGGACTTTGGAATTCAGGCCTAATGCGGGTAGCCTGCCAGCAGGATAACCCAAGTGTAATGACTGCAACAGTGAATACACTCAAACATCTACATTTATGGTAGGTACACAACTGCACTTTCCGAGGTCTGTGTGTGCAGACATCACATTTAAGGTCCCTGGTTTATGGCCCTACGTGTGACGTCCCATGCACCTACAGCATCCAGGCTTAAGCTTTTGTATAGGAGCCGACGTTCAGGTTGCCTGAGGTGGGGAATCCCACACTAACAATACTGCAACATGGAAGAGAAGGACATCCTAAGGTTATGGTAAGATTTTATACAACTATTCTTTAACCACCTTAAGTGTATCTGTCTCAGTGCTATGGTTAGTCCTGAAGTCTTACTGGAACAATTATCAGAGATCATAGTCTCTTTGGTAACCTCACCCAAAAAGAGAAGGTTAGAGATAGAATCTTAATTCTACATTGAATTGGGATTAAAAGAATATTTCTTAAGGACCAGAGTTAGCCTCCTTTAAAGGTGGTGAAATCAAATTGGTCCTTAGGAAGATCCTAACGGTATGGTAAATAATACCTGCAGGCAGCATAGAATAAGTTTTTCAGAACCAAGTTCCATATGCCATGCATTTGTGAGCAGAATTGGAACCAGGCCCATGAAGTTTAAAATGTCAGAAGGGAAGAACACATTACAAGAATATTTTTAAGAATTCCTAAAAATGCCAAATAGCACTTATTGAATATGTCAGGAAGTGAAATTCTCTGAAGAACTCCAGTCTTTGTAGAAACAGTCAAGTCATCCTTTCATATTTAAGAGAAGAAAATAGCCAGACAAACTGGACTTTCAATCAGTTTTAAGAACCTAGTCAGTTTGATATGACAAAGATCTCTGTAGACAAAAACAAAACGTATTTCCACAAGATCTCTGATTGGCGTGAATAGTAGCATTCATCCAGTGTAAACCAGTACCCCAGAAGAAGTGTGTGACATTATCTACTTTACAACTTCTATTCTTGCATAAGCTGCAAATGACAGAACTGAGCCATGACTCCGTTGCAGTATAGGGTCCAGTCATACACTATGTATAGTGATCTAATCAAGAGCAGACTTGTTTGAATTGTGTGTTAGGTCACACAAACTAGGGCAAGGTGCCCACACTGTGCTTTCCTAAGAGCTGGTTAAAAATGAGTACTATATCATAGGACCTTAGCATTTGTGAGATTGTTGCAGTCTGCCAGCCCAATGTCAGGAGTTTGTGTGAAGGGAAGTAAAAAGCTGAAATGAACCAATCCACCTAAACTCCACCACCACCCCCTCCACCAAACTTGAGCTGACCACTCACTCCTAGCTAAAACATTGAAGTCTACTGAGTGACCTTTAAAATGGATAGCAGATATATCCAAAACTGGTCACAGTAGAGCCAAATTATCTCATGAGACTCACTGATTCATCATCATTGTTGCAGATATTGAAATCTCCCCAACTAATAATTTAGAGTAGACAGATCAATGAGGGAATAATTGAGTTCCTATAGAAAATAAATCTAGTACTGTGTGAATGATAAACGACAAGAAGACTGTGTTTTTTTATGACACAAGAAATGTGCTGTTGTCTTCATAAGGACCCACTGTCAGCTGAAGGTCAAGCTTAAAATAATTAGACTCTCTCCCTCCTTAATCCTTTCTCATCAAGAGCCCTGTGGAACTGCGAACTGTCTCCAGAGGTTATTGTCATGCCTCATTAAAAAAGCAAGGTCTGCACTGTGCAGCAAATATGAGATAATCCCCGGTATGTTGCAGTTAGATCTCACACTGATGTACAGTGCCCTTTGCTGGGCCAAGAGAACACTAGTCCCAGCTGCTTGCCTTCAAGAGCATGCAGTCTTCCTAGATGTATTCTGGTTAACAGGCAACTGCCTGCAAGATGTTTCATCCCATAGAGTTGCCTTGCAATTCTAATGAGACTACATCTTCCCTGTTTTACAGGAAGGCACAAAGGGGAGAGCAACCTGGATGAATGAAGAATGTGAAGTTTAGGACCCTGCATTAAAAAAAGGCCAGTAAAGAATCGTACTAGTAAGTTAGCAACACCCCAATAAGAAGTGAGAAATTACTTTTAAAATAACTGCAGGCTTAAAAAATATCAAACAAGATGAAAGCATTAACGTGATTAGATGAGTAAGCTAGTATATATTAACAAGTACTAAATTATGTACTCTCAGAAATCTTCTATAAAGATTTATAATACTGTCCAAGAAAAAAATGACCAGAAAATGTCTGTACTCTGATAAATATGCAATTTTACATGAATTGCAGTGGTTGTGGTTTCTTATCTTCTTCACCCTAGTGTTAACTTAATAATCCTTTCTAGAAATATCCAAGATTATTAATATACACTGGAAGCTAAGATCAGGCCACTCTCATATGTTGTCTGATTTTTTTTTTTTAGGTTGTAAAACAAAACATCCACTTCTTGAAAAATCACTCACAGAATGTAGTTGGTGATGACACTCACCTCTACAAAAAATTATAAAATAACCAGCATACATCCTTCTGTAATAAATAGTTTTATTATCTGTAGATTAATCATGAGGGAGAATGCAACATCTCAGCCATGGACTTAATTCACTACCATGGTGATTAATAAATCTAAATTTACTTAACTGCAACACAAACAGATGGCTCCAAAATCAACGTGGCTCCTTAAATTTCTCAATAGTATCTGGTCACAGAATTCATTGTAGAAATAAGTAAAGCAGGAGAGAGTGATCTGGTTTGAACATCAGTTTCTGAGATCACAGTTCAGTAGTCCAGGTCCCCGCAGCAGTTAACAAGGAAGAAGAGTAAGGAAGTACACATTGTGGGTGATTCACAAAGTGAATTACACCAATGCTGCTGCTTGGTTAAAACTAAATTCATTGTTATTCTATAGAATGCTAGGATATTGAATTAATTGGCATTTTAAATAACTTTTTGTTATAATGCAAGTCACATTAACAAGTTACAGTCCCATTAAAGTGTGTTCTGAGAAACTTAAGCTTGTCTTATTTATACACTCATTTAAAAAGTGTATCCTATGTGTATGTGTAGCACCCCAGTATATGATCTACAGAGTTCATTGTCAAGCAACTTGCTCTTCTAGGCACACCCAGACATTTTTGGCAGGAAGTAAATCTTCTCACAGGCCATAAATCTACTGACCATACCTCCTCTCCTATCACCATCCAGACCTCTCAAGGCCAACTCTCAGCCTCTGACTTTCTCAAACAATTCAGCCACCTCCCTAGTACCTCAGCCTATACCTTTCTGCACAACTCACCTAGTCACCCTCCTTTTATCACTTCTTCTATTTTAAGAAAATTACATATAAAGTACTTTTTAGCTTTCTAAAAAAACGTATCCTTTGATGCCCCCACTCCGGTACAGAAAACCTATTCCTTTGGTTTATATCACTCTCCAAAGACTTCCTTATCACACCTCTCTTACATATTTATAACCTCTGCTTAACTCAAAATCCAAGGCCAGGCATATGGAAAACTGCTCTGTTTAATCTCCTTCCCAAACAACCTCAGCCAGTAAATACCTCACACTTCTGCCCTATATCCATCCTCCATACTTAAAAAAAATGAATCTACAAGCAGCTGTCTGCTTACATCCAACAGTACCCCTTCCTCACTCTTAAAAAGCATGGATTCTGGGCTGGCAAGATCATAATGACAGCACTGTGGTCATTTATAGGTGAGACCCTTGTTAACAGGGATAAAGAAAACCTTTCAGGAGCTCTATTCATTGACATTACCAAAGCTTTTGATCTAGTTGTCCACTTTCTGATCCTTTACTCCCTCCAAGAAATCAGGGTTTGCCCCAACACTGCATGGTGCCAACATTTCTCAAACAATAAGTATTTCAGACTCCAAATAGACCCTTCCCTATTACTCTCTGCACCCATTACCATCAAGAGTGCTCCAGGGATCTGTACTCTCCCAACTTTTGTTTTCGGTCTTTATTAAGCTGCCCTCTGATCTTTCTAACCTTCCTGTTGCTCTTTATGCAGATGATGTGGTTATTCTTTGATCTAATCCCTCACATTCAACTATTAAAACCCATCTTTAGTCTGACTTCTACTCCCTTAATTCTTGGCTGAACAACCTTAAGCTACTCCTAAACCCCTATAACATCTCAGATCTCAAATGCACAATAGAAATGACCGCATCCCTTAAATACTTTGGGTTATGTCTAGACCAGTCACATAACTTCCAAACCCACATTGAAAACACCAGGAAAAAGGTCAGTTCTCTTTTATTCTGGTCCTGGAGAATATCTCCCTTTCTGTCCACACCAGCTAAAGTTGCAACAGGCAGAGGAGTCCTTGCTCAACTTGAATACAAGTTCCCCTTCATAGCCACGGCCTCTAAAAAGGAAAAAAAAAAAACTCTTCCATTCTACAGTCCATGGAAAACAAAATCTGTCTATTTTTTTTCCATTTCCTGTCCTCAGGAACACCACTGCATCACTCTCTCCAAGAACAAATGGCTACCAGTCTCCTACAAAGTTGAGCTACTCTTAGGATCTCTTGTTTTCAAACTACTTCAGACAGGTGCCTTTCTATCCCTTGCAGCCAAATTCCATAACAAATCATCCCCTAAATCTCTGCAACATCTCCCAATTAAATCCCTCACTCCAGAACCCCAAACTAAACTGTACTGTATTGACAATTCCATCTCTATTCTCACACTAGAACTGTGGCAGCCCCTTTCCCTTCACCTTAAAGAAGTCTCTTTCCCCACCTTTAGAGCTCAATTCAAAAGGCATCGTGCTTCCTCCTTACCTGCATCCCTTCTACTTTGACCCTCTTTTTCTGAGCTCCTGCTTTTGTCTCATATTTTCTACTAAAATTAATTCAAATTTGATTTTCTACTCTACTGATATTATTTTTATATTGTATCAATTGTCTGTGGGGATTATCTACCTTCTGTGATTACGTAAATTTGTTGTATTCTCTTTTTTTGTGAATCTCTTCACGCGGGGTGTACCTGTAAATGGTCTATAGTGATCAATGTACTGCCTCATTGTGCAAACTAAAATAAATAAATAAGTAAAGAAAGAACATTACTGCTTTTAAGAATCTATTTGCCTGCCAAATTTAGTGTGCTACTGTGATTGGTGATCAGCTATTAAGTGGCATTAGTTGAAAGTATGATTTCAGGTGGTCCACTGGACCTTCTTAGCCTCCCCGGGGCTCAGTTTGACCCATGTTCTGGACCAGTCAGAAGATTGAGGACACTGTTGCAATGTCTTACAGCTGCCTGAGAGTGTGTTCTAACCTCTTCTACCCTAAGGCAGCCTTGTGAGCTCCACAGTGGCTGCCTGTGGGAGGAGAATGCACACTTCTGTACTTGAACAACCTCCTGGTCAAGTGGTATATCTCTTGCAGCATGTAGATGACCATAATAATGCTATTATTGCAGTGAATCTAGACAGCCTCCAAACATCCCCTCCCCTGCCAAGTCCTTCTAGTGCATGTGCCACTTGTCAAACATGTGTTATCTGGGGTACAGTCAGGGCTTTATCCCTCTGCACCATGGGGCCAGTGTTAATTGAAAATCTGATGTTAGGCTGGGCACCTACTTCAGCTGTTTAGTTATATGACATATTTTTATATCTTATGGTTGAGTAGCATTTTTCTTCATACCTTGAGTTAGATAAACTAAAGTTAACATGCATTGCCTCAGAAGTTTATTTGTTGATATATTGTATGTTCTAGATGATGAGGAAGATGTTCCAGATTTGCACTACACATTTCCTATGAAAAGTATTAATTCTGGAAATCTGTAATGATGCTCTCATTCTTTCTTTCTTTTCTAGGTAAATGCGCTTTTGGAGGAGTTTAACCCCCCACTAAAAGATCATCTGCTGCTGGCTTTTAACAATTTACAGATTATTTCATGTCGAGAAATGGATGGTTATCAAAGTAACACTGAGTCTATAAAGATAGAAAAGATGCACATCACCAAAAATCCAACTGATCTCTTTCAGATTCTTCTTTGCTGCCAGGATAAATCACCACCATGGCACTACCTAACAAGTGAGGCAGTACGCCAGCAAGCTCCTATTCTGACTATTCTTGCTGCTTGTCTTAGGGTAAGGCAGCCATGTTACAATAATTTAACTTGCCTACATAAATTTCAGTGCTGTCCTTTGATCAACATAACCGTGCATACATTGCAGCTGTAGTGGAAATGCTCTGCAGTGCAAAATTGCTAGGAATGTTGCTTCATTTATACTGAACATGCAAACTTGCAGCAAAAAAATGAGTTACAGATTGATGAAAAACATTTTTTTCCCTTCTGTCATCAGATGCTAAGTGATGCAAGTTCCATTAAACCATTAAAAAAATCAGTGATGGAAAACTGAAGTTATTCAAAGCTTACAGTTTATGGGTTTTGGTGGAGTTTCTCTTCTGAATCAAACTAATACTGATATTTTACTTTTAGGGTTCTTCGATGTTTACTTAGAGTTTGAATATTTCTTTGCCATCTGAAGTAGTGTTCAGAAAAATCTAAAACTCTTAGGCTTGTTTTATGTATTTGCACACCCTTTTTGGCCCCTGCACCTTCAGGATCCCCCTTTCTTTCTAGTTCATATGTTCTCCTTCATTGTTTCATTGTGAAAGTGCTCTGTTTGATTCCCAAATAATATAGACCTTCCAGGTTTGTCTGTGGTTGCTAGTTCAAAAATCAGCTGTTGTCACTGCTATTATTTCAGCCTTGTAAATCATAACTTTGACAGCAGAAGCGTAAGGTCATCATTAGTGCCATATGGTTAGCATTGATGGATGGGGGCCCACTGCAAGGATGGGCAGATATCCCTCCACAGCTGCAAGGCATAACTGGGAAAGATGGGAATTTAGGGATGTCAAAGCCACATCTCTTTGTATGTTTAGCTGCTTTTATGAGCCTGGTTGTATCTGTGGTTACCTCCATTCTTTCACTAGCAGAGTTGATATTATCTAGTAAGTGTTTGCTATGTATTTATTTATTTTTATAATGATTGTGTAATAATTTTGTAGTCTGTTTCCACTCTTCATTCTCATATGTGTGAAGTACCCTTATAGAACCAGATCTTGTGATTGAGGCCTAGACGTAACTGCCAGGGTAAGCAGTCGTTTCTAAAAAGTGTAAGTAGTGGATCTTTATATCTCCTGAATGTACTTCTTTTGTTCAAAGGATGGACTTCCTTAGTCATTCTACTGAGACTAAAGTCATACCAGAAGGGACTGAGACAGTCTCTACAGTCTCCTGAGCAACCTTTTTTTTTTCTTGAGTCTTTGAGCTTCCTTCTCTCTCTGTGCTGGATTAACTCATCCTGTTCAGCATAGGGTAGAAAATGGCTGCGCAAGTTCATGAAAGCATGACTCAGCATTTCATTTTGATGCCAGATTCAAGTCCTGCATTGGCCTCACAGCAGTTTATGCCATGCTCAACGTGTACCTCTCATTAGCTATCACCTTTGATGGTTTTTGTGTGCTTCCTGTTACCCTTCTGTCTCAGGGAAAGACAGGCACAAGAGTTAGTTTAAAGTTAAGTCCACCCTTGATTCTCATCAGAAGTTGCAGCATTTCACCACTCTCCCTTCAGAAGACTATGTACAGGTCTGCTCTTTGTATTAGTGATCTCTTAAGTACTTAGCCCATGCTTCCAGACATAACAAGCCATAGACAATCATATGTGCAGTTTGACATAGATCAGTGGGAAGATGTAGAAAAATATCCCAAATGGTGTCTGTTATAAAGGTTTTTCATAATCTTTTATACCATGGATGTGGCAGAAAGTTAAGACCGTGGCCATTGGCACCAGTGGTGCAATATAGCTTAGGCTGTCATCAGCCAATGAGCAGCTGTGGTAGGCTCTAGAAGTTCCTTATAGGTTAAACGGCAAGTCTTTCACAAAATGAGATCCTCAAAGTAATACATCACCCTGCAAGAAGACTTCTTCCAGGTCTGTCCCTCAGTAATCTTAATTGTCTTTCTCAGGCTAATCAGCTAGGAAGGCTTGATAGGCTGTTCTTTCAGGTTCTTTCCACCTTGGGAAAACCTTCAGTCAAATCAGGTGGGTTCTGGACTTTAAAAAAAAAACAAAAAACATAACTCTAATGTAGAATTGCACAGGCCATGCTTAGCTTGTCTTTCTGAGATAGTTGTGTCAGAAGAGCTACTGGTGCAGTCACTTTCACTACCAGTTTCACGAGGTATTGAAACTGTTCTGCCAGAGAAATAAACTGAGGGGTCTTATTTTGCCTTTTTTTCTGATCCCCATGACTTTGAGAGGAGTGTACACCATTTGATTCTGTATCTAGGTGACTTGAAGATAGCATTTCTCTTGCTTCTGTGTCTGCTGTCCTTACTTATGAGTTGTAAGCCATGCACTGGTGGCTTCATTTATCCCCAGTACTGGATATTACTTTTTCTGCCAGTTTGGCATGGATTATCTGGGTTGCCAGTAATGAGCACTAGTCCATAACCTGTCGACTAACCATATTAGATATTAGATAATTTGAGCTAGCAATG
The DNA here is from genome assembly GCF_019279795.1 of Protopterus annectens. Taxonomy (NCBI): domain Eukaryota; kingdom Metazoa; phylum Chordata; order Ceratodontiformes; family Protopteridae; genus Protopterus; species Protopterus annectens. The sequence goes on from NC_056739.1 coordinate 1,120,200,576, forward strand.
TGAAAATGAGCACATAGTGTATTTCATTTTGTCTTGCATTTCTTGTAACACTGCTGTGCTTGAATAATTTAATATGCCCTTGCATCTTTAGAAGACGTTAGTGTTAGAAGCTTAAGTAGCTTCTAATTTCTTTGATGACAGAAATATGCCAGACTGTATCTCTGGTGCAAATTATGTTTTTAAAATCAAACCATTTTAAGTATTTTAGCATTCCACTAGAGGCTCAGAATGTATTGTCGCTTATATTAGAGGATTACCCTAGTCAATTGGATACAGAGGAACGTGATGATTTGGCATCAGTTCCCATTATGACTTTGAGCTGGTTGCTGTGGTGTTCTTAAAAGTGAATTCTGTCTTGATACTTACTTTAAATAAGCAGTTTGGTAGAAAAATAGTTCTTGCTTGCTTCTTTTATACTAGTTGACTCTGATAGTAGAGAAGCTGGTTGTTTACGTTGATGGGGAAATATGTGGGGAAAAATAGGTTGATGCTCTTGAAATCCTCCAATTTAGTGTATTTTTGAGATTAGGGTGGTCAGTTTGAGTGGAAATTGAGATATGATCGATTCTTACTCTACTTTTGTTTCTGCTGTCCCCAACTCCTTTGCACACAAACGGTGAATTTCTAAGGAGGCTATTTTTCACTTGCCCAAAAATGCCCATCAAGATGTTATGTTAATTGAGAGTTTTTATCTTGCATTCGATAATTGGACTCACTACTTCATATCCTTCTCTAATTGTGTTGAAATGGCTGATACAAAATCTGGAGAAAATGTAGTTGATACTTTTTTGTGTCCAGACAGGGGACACTAAGGTATTTGAATTGTTATGAATGAAAATGCATTCTGCCGGTTTTCTGAGTGGTAATGCTTTGAACCTGAACTTTATATTTGTGGTTTTGTACCAAAGCAATGTGATCCACTAAACTACTGCGTTGTTGTAGGACATGACTGTTTGTGATGAAGGGAAAAAGGTGAATAAGGCTTTAAATACGGCAGTAAGTTTACTCTTCTCCTTCACCACTTGTCCTAAAGTGCCTGTTATGTTTGCAGCATATTGTAAATTTGCAGTGTGTGGTGTTTTGTGTAGGAGACAGGTATGATTTAAATGGAAGACTTGTCACTAGGAATTAAATTAGCAAGTTTAATTGTTTTGATGGCAGAAGTTAGTGCTTTACTTTTGCACTGCAAATACATTTTTCCAAGTTACTTCATTACTGCTGACTGTTTTGCTCAGTTTGAGGCAAAAAGTTTCCTCAAAGGTCAGTCCTTTCAAGGGAAAACTTTTTGGAAGGTTTACTCTCAACGGGTAGTGGAAGATTCCTGGAATTAGAAGTTGTGCATGTCTGAAGCCCCCCCACCACCCAATGTGCCAACTGAGACAGTTTTAATAAATGACTGCTTCACTTATTGCATTCTCCCTGAATAAGGGGTTTCTCATCTTCCTCAGCACAATTTCTTATTTATGAATTGTAAAGGTTGTCACAGCAAAAACTGTCAAATTTTTCAACAAGCCTAAGGTAATTTTTGCAGATTCATTGCTTTTGGCAGTAGTGATGGGTTACATGATAGAGTTTTGCATTAAACCCTCCTCAAATAATTCTGAAAGCATTCAGATCTCGTCTGTCAAGGGCCACTCCTTTTCTGAAGACAATTATATTAAAAAAATTCATAAAGGTGGTCCCTTTTTTCAATCAAAAGTAAAGACTGTTCTTCTTGATTCATTCTTGTTTTTAAAGCATGAACGTTAGTGGAAACTGTTCTTGGATTTCTCCATCCTGTGCAAGGCTCAGAGTTTGAAATTCCAGGATGGTAATAGTTCAGGCACTGATTTCCCTCATTTTTTTAACACCAATATCACTTAAGACCGTAGACATACATAGATTAGTAGAAAAGAAAATAAATATTAACATTTTTTTAATTTACACACATTATACATTACATCTTCTCATTCTTTGTAACTGCCACCTTTCAGTCCAGCATTACAAGAAATCACTCAGTTCCTGCCTTCTTTTAAACCTCACTCCTACTCGTGAACATTAGACTGTATGTATTGTTCCAATTAATTCCATTTATTTCTTTGTAAATTGCTCCTTCCCTTTTCTAAAAAGATCTTACTTCCAGTTAGTTTACAATATTCAGTTATTCTAATACAGTTGGTTTAGATTTTGGTTTCCATTTTCTAGTAATTGTTTTTGGCAGCCAATGGTATTACACTTAATTGTCTAGGCAATTCAGATCTTGTGTCCAAGCTAAAAAGAATAATTTCCCTGGTTACAGCCATTTGTTCTCCCCAAGTGAATCTGACAAGAGTACTCTGCATGGATTTTTTAAACCTGCCAACTCATTACAATTCCCAAAGTACGTTCCCAGTTTCCTCTTTCTTTCCGTATCACATCTCCAACATTTGCTGTCTACTTGAGGAAAAATTATTTGAATTCTGCTAACAGTATAAAAATACCTGTGCAAACACTTTCAAGCAAAAATCCTAGACCTTCTGTATTTTGTTACATACTTGGCAGCCATATATGTTTCCCATTCTTCCCTTGTAAATTGCTTTTCCACTCTCTCTTCCTAATCTGTTCTAACCTTCTCTGATTGATTCTTATATTTATCAGCCAGTATTTTATATTACTTGGTAATTATCCCCTTTTCAATTGCAGCTTGTGCTCTAGGCTCAACTAAAAATGTGCCAGAGCAGGTTTTCACTTAGGACTCCCATGTCCCTTTCTTTTTCTGTATATTATGATACTAATCCCCGATAGGGAAGGCAGTCACTAACCTGCAGTTGAAACTTCTTAATGGCCTCAATACACTCTATTACTTTCCCCTCTCTAGTTATTTGCTGCCAGTATCTTGGTTACTTTGCCAGTTTTCTCTAGTAAACTCCAGCCCCCTATTGCCTGTTTTCTATACTCCTACTTGCAATCATCCCTATCGATAAAAATCTGTGTTCTCCATCCATGTGCATTAGTCATCAGAATACTTTAACTTTATGAATCTAATATTTTGTATGGTGGTGGTGATTTTCCTTAACAATTTGCATCCAAAACCCCACTCTGCCCCTATTTCTTGAACTCCCCCACCCCCTGCTACATTATTATTCTTTTCCACTTTGAATTGTAACCTTTTGCTTCTGTTATGTATAGGAGCTTTAACTGGTGTCAGAAATATCCCTTCAAATCAGTTAATCCTAAAACACATTATTCTGTTGGGATGATAAACATGTCTCACTTAACGCAGGCTCTCTATCCCTCCAGATAAATTCATTCAACTCTTTGTTAATTATTGTCCACAACTTTTCCTTTGGTTGATAAAAATATGCCTGACCTGTATAAAAAAAAACTAAAGGGATTAGAAACATTTTCACTGCTTTTATCTTACTGTCCATATCTATCCAGTTTCTCAGTTTTTGTATTACATTTTGTTTAGTCTCTTCCCACATATCTTTAGCTGCCAGTACAGAAGCCGTTTTAATCGCTACTCCTAAATACTTCATGTTATGTCCCAATGAATATGGGTTTTACTAAACCAAGTCATGAGTGGATGCAGAATTTATGTCTATAGCCTTTGTTTTATCTTCATTAATTTTATTTCCTGAAAAGACTTGAAACTGTATCAAAATGTTCCACAACACTGACATGTCGTATTCTGGATTTATCAAGTACAAAATAATATTAACTGCAAATAAAGCCAACTTTTCTTGATTACCATATGAATTAATTTCTGAGTCCCTTATTTTCTTTGCCAGTGGCTGTAAATGTAAAGCAGTTAAAAGGGAAAGAGGACACCCCTGCCTGGTTCCAGTATTCAGACACAAGTTATCAGAGAGGAACCCTCCCACTTTAAATCTTGACTCCGGCCCATCATGTATCCTCCTAATTAACCTAAGTATTGTATTAGAGAATCCAAATGCTTCCCTTGTCCTTCTCATAAAACCCCAGCTTATTCTGTCAAATGCTTTCTTTGCATTAAGACCCACAAACAACAGCAGTATTTTCTTATGTTCTGCTTTTCCCTGGATCATCATTGCTCTATTAATGTTGCTAAATGTTTGCCTTCCCTCCACAAAACTCCATTTATCCACATTTATCAAGTTTTGCAACACTTTTGACTTTCTTTTAGCTCATATAGACATAAGCACTTTATAATTATGGTTCAAAATTGAAATGGGGCCTATATGAGGATGGGTCTGATGGGCCTTTACCCTCTCTGCTAATTGGTCTTTCCCCTTCTTTACAATACTTTTAAACAAAGTCTTCAGATCTTTATTGCTTTCTTCCCTCCAAATCTCGCATCTTCCTCAGGAATATAGAATGCCATCTGTTCCTGGAGACTTCCATGCAGATTGACTATACATCACCATTTTTATCTCATCTCCTCCTATCTTAACTATTAGTTTTGGAGTCTCACCTTCCTTTGATACTAGCATAATTATGTCTTCCATAAATATTTCCATTTGTGCTTGCTTTTGGTTTCCACATTACTCTGCTTTATACAGATTTTCGCAAAAAAATTCCAAAATATCTCTAATATTTCTGTAGGATCTGCCATTATTTTCCTTGTCATAGGCTCCCTAGGTTTGGTGACAACCCCTTCTACTTTCTGTTGTTTAAATCACTGCTCTAAGAGTTGTTCTAAAATTTTTTTTATCAAAAATAGTTGCTTAGCAGCAATCTTTTTAAACTAATGAATATTATCCAAATGCTCCCTTATTTTCTCTGCAGCATTCTGCATTTGTTGTTTATCTTGTTCTGTCAGATTCCATTTATTCTGCAGCACTTTACCTTTGTCAGCCTCTTTAAGTAATTCCTATTAAGAAATTTCCATCTTCCCTAATAACTCTCAAAAAATTTCCACTACCCATTCCTTAAATTCCTCTCTTTTTAACGGGTAGGTAGGAAGGCACCAGAGTCTTGTTTTTACTTTATTACCCTGCATTTTTATCTTAGTTTTTATTGGTGCATGATCTGAAATGGTTATTGGATGTGTTTTGAGGCTTTCAGTTAAATTCACATGTTCCCGTGAAATATTTCTGTGTAGATTAGCCCAGTTATTTTACCTTGATAATAACATGCAAATTCTCCCCGAGTTTCTACTACCAAATTTACATCATCTGTACCAAATATTTTCCTAATTTTCTTCAGAAGTCTACCTTTTTTTGTTATACATTCTCTTCTAGGTCTCCTGATACATCCTCATTGTTGAAAATGAAGTGCCACTCCCTACCTCTAAATAATCTCTCCTGAAAGCTGATTATGCCTCCTAAGGTTTTTTTAAACTCCATAGTAGCAGTTTTTGGTGGAATATAAATACATTCCAGCATAATCCTCCCCCCTTGCTATGGCCCCTTACTATCACAGATCTACCTTTTTTTCATCTTCTATCAGTATTGGAGCCCCTCTGGCAATTAGTATTATTACTCACTTTTCCTTTGTCCTGATAATCTGCTGAGTATTCATTCTTCATTAAATTCATGTGCTCATTTTTTTCCAAATCTGTTTCACGCAGCATTGCTATTTGCACTCTGTATTTCTTGCTGTAATTCAGTACTCTCAGCTTTTTTGCATGTACCTGTAAAGCCATTTACATTCCAAGATACTATGGATAGAGTAGCCATTGTGATAGCAAACTTTTATTCCCATTTATACATGACAGTCTTTGAATGTGCATTTCCAACTTTTGTGTGACACACAGACATTAATGTTTGTCAGGATTACCTTCCATACAGTTGATCCTTCACATCTCTATTTGAATTCATGTCACATTTCTCAAGACTTTTTGCTTTAATGAAAATCCTCAACCAAAAAAAAAAAACAAATGCATTTTTATAACATTCCCATCCCCTATGAACTTAGAACAAACACACACGACTGTGTATATTTTTAACAAATTATGTTAGATAAGGACAGTTGCCCTAAATTAACAGGGACACTGTAACCTAATCTAAAGTTAAGGTTACCGGTGTAAAGCATTTTACAGCCTGTGTTTCCACTTTCACTGATTGCTGTCTGTCCTATTTCTATTACCCTCCCAGATGTGAAAAACAGAGTGTATGCTTTCAGAAAATATTCTTTTTAGCCCTAAAAAGTACACTGACAACCTTTAAATAAAACTAAATTATACAGTCTTCTATTAAATGCATTAGCATTAAGGGTGCTGGGGGAGGCTACTATCTCTTATTCACTTTTCATAATATTAAACGTTTTTCACTGAACTGCTTGTCATTGTACTTTTAAATTTTGCATTTCCCTCTGTAAAGAATGCTCAGAACTCTGAAAATTAATTGCTTGCACCTGCAGACAGTTTATTTCCATATAGAAGTAGTCAGTGATGAAAAAGAAAAACAGATAAACTGCAGTTGCTTGAGGAATCTTTTTATAACTTTCATTCAGTTTATCGAAATCCCCGGGGTAGCTGCCTTCAGCTACAGACTTCTTGCCTGTTACTGTGAACATGTGCTAATGGGGGAAAAACAAGCTAGTATCTTTGCAGGTGAAAGCAGCTTAGCATTTTTCATGACTTTCATCATTTACTTTTAAAACTAATTTCTTACAAAAACATTGTTTGTAGCTTAAGTGAAGGACAATCTAGGCATCCACCCTTGGAGACAAAAAAGCAAGGGAAATTAACATTTTAGCTCTAAATATAATCAATATACTCTTGCACCCAACCCCCACTCCAGCAGCCCTAACCACAACATTATATTAACTTACTTGTTTCTGTTCAGTATTTATTCCCTTGTTTATACTGCAAAGTCTATACTTCTTGCAATTAAAACAGTACTTGTTTTACTTTAATATCTTTAATACATAGAACAGTCACTGTAAGTACTGTTTCCACTCACATTTCGAATAATCTTGAATGCACTCTATACAAAACTTCTTTACAGTATAACACACAGTTTATATTATGAAATGGCGTATACAAATACTAAAAAGAGCAAAAATTATTTTAATTAACAGTTACATTTTCCCCTTTAGTGTCCTCCTAAACATTAATGATGTAATGTGGGGTGTATGCTTTATGGTTCACCCATACGTTTAACAAAGTCAACTAAACCAAAGTCCAGTCTTTTCTCGGCCATTTTTATTTGCAAACCATATTCTACCAATGCAATTTATGCTTTATAATATCACATTTATTCACTAATTTCATTGTTATTGGAACTGTCTCAGGTTCCCTGCAGATGTCTACTACTCAGATATCCAGCAGGCCCATAGCACCCACCCTATATCAGGCTATTCCTGAGCAGTAAATCTCGTTGGCTCAAGAGTTTTGTTTCTAGATTTTACAGAACATGCAGCCAAGCTGTGATCCCTCTGCATCTGGTGTTCACTGTGATAAAAGAAAGAGAGAAGAGAGAGAGAGCCCTGTCCTAAGGCAACAGCGGATCTTGGTAAAGTCTTGCTTGAAAATGTCAGTGTGTGCAGGGAGAGATCTGGCGATAATAACACAGAAAGTTTTTTGTATATTGTAGGCAAACTGACATACTGTGTAATAAGGCAAACAACTTTGAGTTCAAGTCTTACCATTTTTTGTTGTTGTGTTGAGCTGTTAGGAGCTTATTTAAAGAGTGGGCATCTTCAAAAAGAAATAAGTAAGTAGAATAGAAAACATTAATTGTAGATTTTCCAAATGTATCTGTGGTCTTGAAGGACACTGACACAAAGAAAGACATGTTTTAAAATTTTTATAACATTGGTAATATGCACCTGAATGGTAATCTATTTTTTATATTAGTCATGTAAGGATCATTACCTATGATTACTTGTTTAGTTATACTGGACTTGCAAAAACATACTCTACAGAGCAGTTGAAAGATGCTTCCTTAAGTGAAAGAGAACTGTGAAATCTGAAAGTAGCATTAAATATTAGTTCTTAGAGAAGGGGCTGAGAGAATAGAATAATGTATATGCTGCAGTATCCATAACATGAAGAAGTCTGCTTCTGGTTGACACATATGTCCGGCAGTTATACCAAAGTTAAAATGCTACTGCGAAAGTACTTGTGATGGCTCACATCCCACAGCATATGTCTGCCATAAACAGACGTCTGGTATAAAGTGGACATCAGCACGCACCAACCTCAAAACTGTTCTGCCGCCTGTTTGACTCCAGCACTCTTTGGAAAGTTGCTTTTGTGCTTGTTAGTGCTTCAGATAAGTACCCCATAAGGTTTTTTGTTATATAAATTGTTACTGTGCTGTTTCTTGTGAGTTAATGTCAGCTAGGAAGGGCAGTTGTCAGTGTGGAAGGCAGATTCCACATAAAGACACCCACAAGCTCTCTTTATACCTAGAACATGATCATACAGCTTGTGTTATTTGCAAGGCCTTCATCCCTAAAACCCATAGGAGCCGTCTCTCTTCCCTTAGGTTGTACTGAGAAAACAAACAACTTAAGCGCCTAGTAAGGGATATGTACCAGAGGTCGGGACCTTTGGAAGAGCCACAACCCAAGAAGGCCAAGAAACCTCAGTCTGACCCTACGGCTGCTCCCTCTATTCCAGGCATTTCTCCTGAGGCCAGTGAAGGCCCAGAGGCCACTTGGAAACTACAGAATCTCCTTTGGGTACCTTGGGGGAAGCCGTCATGGAGTCTGTTAGCATGTCCGAGAGAGACACGCAGGCATCCGAACTGGTCGCCAAGGGGGAAATCACAATTTATTTCTGAAGGCCCACATGGGGTTATTCAGATAGTGGTTCAAGAAGACATTCTTTCGGATGTTGTGGAATGTCATCTGACGTCTGGCCCTCCTACTCTTAAGCATATGTTGGAGGCTGCTAAGAAGAAGAAGAAGGGGAAAAAAAACATATTTCTTCTGGCCAGCGAGCTATACCTTCTGACCAAAACCCTGACTGGCAGGCCTTTACTCAAGGCCTTTTTAATGCCTTTATGGCCTTACGCCAACCTTCAGCTCCTGTACAGGCCCTACCCTGCTCCACTCCTGGGAAATGGCCTGTGGAAGAAGTTTCCTCTGAGGAGGAAGACTCTTCTGGAGATGAGTCTTTAACTTACTCTTCACAGATTGCTTCTCCTCTGGGGTATGCTTCCCCAGAGAAGGAGTCTAATGGCACAGATTCTCTTGGGGAGGGCATTACATTTGGTGAGACCATTGTGCAGATGAAGGATTTTTTCAGCTGGGACTGCTGTCAGGTCTCTGAGACCCAGAAAGAGGTATTATGACCTCTTGCAAATGGAGTCCCGTAACCCCTCTGCCATTCCCCCTGTCCTGCCTGCTTTTTTTGGACACATTTTCTGCTGTTTCCAAGTCCCCAGACTGCCAACCTCCAGCCCCTAAATGCCGTGATAGATTCTACAAAGTGCCTAAGGATGCTAAGTTCTTTTTAAGCTCCATCGGCTGACCCCTCTACCATTTCTGTAGCTGCAGATAAGACGTCTAAGCTGTTACCCTCCACTTCTTTGCTTCCCTCTGATAAGAAGAGTAAAGTTACGGAGTGGTTGGGCAAAAATGTTTATATGGCTGCCACTCTGGCTTTCAGAGCCATGAATTACCAAACCTTATTCTTACGGCAGATGCTATGAGAAACTCATTTCAGAACTACCAGATACGCCTAACAAGGCCAAAATATCTAGTATTCTTAAATCCTGCAACCAGGTTAGTAGTCACTCCATCAAATGTAGTTACAATGCTGTGAAGGCCTCAGCCACAGAAGTTGCATCAGGGTCTGTCTTAAGGAGGTATTCATGGCTTAGGTTGCAGCCTTTGCCAGGTGATATTAAAGCCAAGCTCATGGATACACCTTTAAACAACAAGGCCTTATTTTTGGCTCTGCAGCTGCAGAGCTCTTTAAAGCCCTTCAGGAAAAAGAGAAGGCGCTACAAGATCTTAGGCACATTTTTGTTTCTACTGTTCCCTGCTTCAAGAGGAATTTTCTAGCTAGGGCTATCTTTGTAAGAAATGCCTCTAAGTATCACACTCCCAAGCAGAAAAAGGAAACTAGGAAGCAAGCACCCACTAGATCCTCCCCTTCTATGCACTCTCAAAAGCAGCCCTTTCAGGCAAAACCTGGTAGCCTGTAACTTCTTCTTTCGGCTTTTCCCGGTTTGGGGTCGCCACAGCGGATCACCTGTCCGCTCATGATTGGCAGTGGAGTTTCTCTGCTCCTCTCTCTCCGCCTATCCCTGTCCATCCCAGCTTAGAAACAGTTAACCCAGGACTCTTAGGTCCTCTCCGTTATCGAGCAAGGCTATTTCATGGTGTGGGAATCCAGGCTAACCTTCAGAGGTATTCCACAACCCCCCACCCCGCAACAAAATGCCTTTCTTTTGGCCCGTCCTGCTTTCCTTGATATCCCAGGGAAACCATGCAAGCGATGCCTCCAAATCTCAAGGGAAAAGGGTCTACTCCAGGATGTTTCTAGTCCCCAGGAGAGAAGGCCCCTGGAGGCCTATTTTAGATTTGTTTAATCTAAACACCTTTCTAAAGGTCCCTACCTTTCGTATGCTGATTCTCCCTACACCCCTACCCCCGATTCTCTCTCAGGCATACATGGTGTAATTGGACATAAAAGATGCCTATCTTCACATTCCTATTCATTAACGTTTCAGGAAATTTCTATGGTTCTCTGTGGATTCTTTTCACTTTCAGTTCTGTGCTTTGCATTTGGTCTTTCTATGGCCCCCAGAGTGTTCACAAAATGTTTAGCCCCAGTCATAGCCTTCTGCAGAATGCAGGGTATTCAAATATTCCCTTACCTGGATGAACTCCTCATCTAGGCTTCATCCCCAGAGTTGGTGGAGGAACACTTAGACTACACCATATCCCTTCTGAGGGGTCTGGGGTTTACTTATAAACTTTCAGAAATCTACTCTGACCCCTTCCCAGGACCATGTTTCCTGAGCTGCAGAATTCTCACAGTCCAAATGATGGCTTGCCTACCTCCAGAACAAATCCTGTCTCTCACCACTTACTTTCAGGAACTAATTCTACAATTTATGACTACCAGAGAGTTCCTACGACTCCTGATATTCATGGCTTCCACTATCCACATGGTACTCTTGACAAGGCTACACATGAGGAAATGTCAGTGGTTCCCAAGGACAGTCTGGAAACAACACCTCCACCCTCTGGAATTTATGGTTCCACTTTTGCCCTGATTTTCAAAAGAACTAAAGTGGTGGATTTCACCGGTTACAAAGAATCCAAGCCTTCCCCTCCAACCTTTTCCCCCCAGTCAAGATCTGTTAGACATGGGCTGGGGTGCCACCTTTGGGAACTGGAGGGGGAGAGATGTTTGGAACCCCCCTCTTCAATTAAGGGAGCATATCAACATTAAAGAAATGAGGTTCAGATGTTTGCTTTAAAACTTTTCAAGCCCAGAATCTTATTAGGAGTGCTGAGATGGTTCACAGACAACACCACAATCCTCTGGTACATCAGCAAGGAGGAAGGGACAAAGTCCTATAGCCTTTGCAGATTGGCTCTGTATGCCTGGGAGATTGCTCAACAGAGTCACATTTCTCTACAAACTGTTTACATCCCATCAATTCAGAATGTGATGGCAGATTCACTAAGCAGGTCCATGACTCAGTCTCATGAATGAATGTTAAACAGGGATGTGTTCCTGGACCTGGTCCATCAATAGGGTACTCCACAGGTAGATCTGTTTGTCTCCCCCATGAAAAGACAGCTTCCCAAAACTTGTATCAGGATTCACTCCCCTGGGACATGGAAGGTGGACGCTCTTTCCTTTTCCTGGAAGGAGGTGTTTGTGTATGCATTCCCCCCTTCCCTCTGATTCAGAAAGTTCTGCTGAAAATTCAGAAAGAACAACTAAAAATCTTTTGGCCAAGACAGCATTGGTTCCCCCTTCATCATCTAGCCAAGGGCAGTCACCACAGGTTACACCTCAGGATGGACCTACTCACACAGGACAAGGGAACTTTAATGCACCCTGAAATATCCACCCTAAACCTAATTCTGTGGGTGATAGGGTTTGATTCCCTTTAGACTCCTTTACACTGAGGACGTGCTACAGGTTCTGCAGGAGGCCAGAAAATCCTATCTATCCAAGTGAAAGAGGTTTTCTGTCTGGTGTCTAAAAAACAACTTGCAACCAGTGTCTGTGGAGCTGCCAGTGGTACTGTCTTACCTGTGTGAACTAATGAAAAGTGCTTTGTCATATTCTTCCATTAAGGCACCTTTATCTGCCATCTCAGCATGTTTGCCCTTGACTCCTCCTTTAGCGTCCAGGTTGGAAGGTAAGTTGTTCCCGAAAGGAGTTCTACACATCAGACTACCAAGGAAACCAATTCCTCCACCATGGTATCTCAACTTTGTGTTGGAAAAGCTTATCTTAGCTCCTTTTGAGCCAGCTAAGACCTCTTTTCTACAACATTGTATGTGGAAAACTGTATTCCTGGTGGCTATTACCTCAGCCAGAAGGGTTTCTGAACTGCAAGCCCTCATGGCATCTTCTCCTTTTACTATCTTCATTGGGACAGGGTATCCCTACGTACCAACCCATCCTTCAATGCCCAAGGTAGTGAATGAGCTTTCACTGAATCAGGCCATCAACCTCCCTACCTTTTTCCCATCTCCACAATCCTCTAGTGAAAGTATCCTTCACAATTTAGATGTGCACAGACAGCTCAGATATTATTTGGCCAAGATCAAGTCCATCCATAAGTCTAATAGGCTTTTTATCTCCTGTCAACCTGCCCTGGGACATCCTGTTTCCAAGCAAACTATTTCCTCCTGGATTTCAAAAGCCATTTCCTTCTGTTACACCGCAAATGGGAAGCATCATCCTTATCCAGTTAAGGCACGTTCTACTAGAGCTGTGTCTTCTTCTGAGGCCGTCTTTAAAGGTTTGGATACAGCTTCTATTTTAGAGGCAGCTACATGGTCATCTGTTTACACTTTTACCAAACACTACAAATTTGTTATTATTTCCAGGTCCTGATCAGGATTTGCTAGGGCTATTCTGCATGGATTTGTGGAAGATGTCTCTGCTCCTCCTGCCAATCCCTCTTATGCATGAGCTTTGGCATTCTCCTTCATGTTATGGATACTGCAGCATATGAATAGAAGGACAATGAATAGTTGTGTAAAATCTTGCCATAACCATAGATGTCCTTCTCTTCTATATGCTACAGTATAGTTTCCTCCCTGCCTTCCCCCGATACTTGCCTGACTCCTGAATACTCACTTCTTTCGGGCTGGTGCTTGGTGGCATTCTGTTCTGAGGTAGGTGTGTGCTGATGTCCGCTTTATACCCAACGTCCGTTTAAGGCTGACGTACGCTGTGTGATGCGGGCCGTCACACATACCTTCGCAGTAGCATTTTAACTTTGGTATAATGGCCAGATGTACAAGTCAACCAGAGGCAGAGACTCCCTCATGATGTCCTTCAAGAATGCAACTGCAGTCATAACATATGGGTTGTCCTGCCTCAGGCAGCCCTCGGTCGGCCGGATTCCAAAGTCTGGGTCCGACGTCGGCTGATGTCGCATTTCTCTCCGACGTCAGAGCGGCTGGAGTACATAAGCATCAGCCGACGCCATTTTCTTCAGTCTTTCTTGCCGCGCGGTGCCCGAAGCAGAAGCAGTTCGCAAGTGCCGGTCGGTCAGCTCCTGTATTCTTCGAATCCAAAGTCATCAAAAAAGCTAAGTACCCCGTTTGGGACCTTTCTTGCCTCAGCCGATGTCAGAAATTACTGAAAAAGTTAACAATTGTCTGTCTTGTGGTAAACAAATACCACATAAGGATTTCCACTCTTACTGTCTTCCTTGCCTTGGCCCAGACCACAACGTCTCGGCCTGTGTCACCTGTGCTCGCTTCAATAAGCGCACTCTTAGGCGCCGGGCGGAGTTCGCTGAAGACTTTTTTGGCGATAAATTTGCTTATACAATGCCGTCGGAACTTCCGACATCGCAGACTCCTAAGAAACGAAAAGACCGGGACAGACATCCTCGGCCCGCGTCTTCCACCGACTCCATGCCAAAACCAACCACGAGTGCTCCAGTTCCCCCTGAGATGGTTATCTCACCGCTCCGAACCGAAGACACCGCTTTACCGACACCTCCGATACCGGAGACCACACCGACGCCAGTTATAGATTTTCCTCCGGATACTGAAACCGAGGAAATGCCAGAGACCATTGCTGTAGATAAGGTGACTCCACGTGGAGCTGCTAGGCCTCCTATGGCCATGTCTATTAAGGCCTACACACGTGCTAAGGCAGCCAGCAAGACCAAGCACCTTACTGTTAAGGCCTTACCTCAGCCTACTCCAGAAACACAAATCATGACTATGGCCGCAGACTTAATTTCCATGATTAGAGGTTCACAGGCCCATCCTGAGAGAGGATCCCAGCCTCCTCCTGATAAGAGGCCCCGGGCTGAACCCTCTGACCCTATCCCTTCAGATGAAGATTCTGAGGACTCTGTTCACTCCGATGGCCAGGAAGAGCCCTTCCAGACCTATGAGGACTCGGATGCAGAGGATTCCATACCCTCGGCCTCCCCTCCTGAGGATATTTCTTTTGGGGAAGTTCTGCATACCATGAGGGAACATTTTAAGTGGCAAGGCCAGGAATATTCTGATTCCAGAAAGCGCCTTCGAACCTTCCTTAAAAAGCCCCAACACAGGCCCTTGGCTATACCTCCTGTGCTTGATGTTTTGGATGACCTATACTTTGACTCCAGTGTTACCCCTGATACTCTTCCTCCTGCCCCAGCCAAGCCAGACAGATATTATAGGGTCCCAGAAACACATTCTCATTTCTTTAGGGCCCATGCTGTTGATTTAGAAACTATTTCTCAGGGACCTAAAGGGGTTTTAGCATCCACCTCCAAAAATCCCTTGCCTTCCAACAGGGAAGCTAGGTCATTAGAGAGATGGGGGAAAAAGGTCTACACCTCCACTACTTTATCTATGAGAGCTCTGAATTGCCTCTTTCATATGTTTCAATATCAGGATTTCCTGTTAGATGATTTACAGAAAACATTGGCCTCTCCTGAACCTTTAGACAGGAAGTATTTGCAGGAAGCTGTACATAATTCTCAGCAAGTCAGCAATCACTTTCTGCAGTGTGGATATGATGCATTGGAAGCTTCATGTAGGGCAGCTATGACAGGGGCGGTCATTCGTAGACATGCATGGTTAAAAGAACAACCTCTACCAGATCATGTTAAGGCAAAGCTTCTTGATGCACCTTTGGAAAAGAACAAGCTTTTTGGTACTAATGCTAAAGATGTGTTAAAGTCCATCGAGGAAAAAGCAAAATCAGTTCAGACGGTCAAAGATTTCCTCCAGGTTCAGCCACCCAGATTCAGCAGGAATTGGCCTTCCAAAAACTGGTCCTTTCCTAATCCTGAAAGATTTCAAAGGGGTAAAAACAGACGTGGCCGAGGAAGAGGACAATACAGAGGTTCTTACAGGGGACTACAATGGCAGCCAGCAAACCAAAGAAGTGACACAGGGGTCTCCCCTGCCCCACAGGGACAATCTCAGTGACTTTCCTCTACTTCCGCTGACCAAGGAGCAAATAGAAGCTCCCTTGGGCGGAAAATTATCTCTGTTTTCAGAAATTGGCACAGATTGACAAAGGACAAATGGATTTTGGACATTATATACCAAGGTTACAGGTTCCACTTTCATACCTTACCAAGAAAACAAGGCATGCCAAACCTACCACAAAACCAGAGGGCAGAGGCTATCAAGCAAATTTCTCTGCTTGCTCAGATCAAAGCAATAGAAAGAGTTCCACAACAAGAACAAGGCCAGGGGTTTTACTCAAGACTGTTCCTTGTTCCAAGAAAAGAAACTCAATGGAGACCAATACTGGATTTGTCTGCATTAAACACTTTTCTCATAGTACCAAAGTTCAAAATGCTGACTCTACAGCAACTCCTTCCCATGCTGGGCAAGGGGTCTTGGCTGATTACTCTGGACCTCAAGGAGGCATACCTGCATGTCCCTATCAGACACAGCTGCAGAAGATACCTCAGATTTCTTGCAGGGCCAGAGCATTATCAATTCTCAGCATTGCCATTTGGCTTATCTACTGCGCCCAGAGTATTTACAAAATGCCTGGCTTCAGTAATTGCTCATTGCAGGCTCCAGGGGATCCAAATTTACCCATACCTGGATGACTGCCTCATACAAGCGGACGACAAATTGATTTTGACAAGAAACTTGAACTATGTCATACAACTGCTACAGGCTCTGGGATACACAGTCAACTTCAAAAAGTCAAGACTTCAGCCATCCCAGCAATTAACCTTCTTAGGAGCCAATCTAGACACAGCCTCTCAAATGGCTTACCTGACAGAAGACAAGCAAGAGAAGTTAACTCATTATTTCAAAGGTTTGGCAAAACGCACCCAGATGACTGCAAGGGGACTCCTACAGGCCCTGGGTTACATGGCATCCTGCATTCTTCTGGTTCCATTAGCAAAACTACACATGCGAAAGCTTCAATGGTACCTAAAAAGCCTATGGTCTCAGCACAGCAACAACCTAGAGACAACCATACCGCTCATTCCATGCTTACAAAAGGAATTCCTATGGTGGGCCTCGGTAAGCCAGGCAAACACAGGTATGTCATTAAAAAAACCTCAGATAACATAGACCATGACCACAGATGCCTCAGACCTTGGATGGGGGGCGCACATTGAGGGCAGATGTATACAAGGACAATGGTCTCCAAAGGAAACACATCTGCATATAAACCAAAAGGAAATGCTGGCAGTAATGCATGCCATCGAGGCCTTTCGACAACAACTGCAGCAAGGCCATCTACTGATACGGACAGACAACACCACTGTGATGTGGTACATAAACAAGCAAGGGGGCACCCATTCCTACCCCCTTTGCAGACTGACAATGAATCTTTGGGAAGAATCACTGAGCCTAAACATACAGTTGCAATCCCAGTTTGTTCCAGGCAAAGACAATGTGCTGGCGGACAGCCTAAGCAGGAATTTCATAGATCCACACGAGTGGAGGTTACATCCGAAAATCTTCACACAACTCACCTCAACATGGGGCAGGCCAGAAGTAGACCTATTTGCCTCCCACCTCAACCATCATCTACAAAAATTCTGTTCAAGGACATACCATCCACAAGCTTGGAAGATAGATGCTCTTTCATTCAACTGGAACTTTCTAAAAATCTATGCATTCCCACCTCTGCCACTGATGACCACAGTATTACTAAAGATCAAAGCAGAGAGGCCCAAGGGGATCCTAATAGCTCCAGACTGGCCAAGACAACACTGGTACCCACTACTACGGAGTATATGTCACAACAAAAAGTGGGCCCTTCCACAATGGCCCCTACTTTTGACTCGACACCACTTCAAAACAGTGCATCCAAATCTTCAGACACTGCAGCTAACAGCCTGGGAGATCCCATGAATAACCTCAATCTATCTCTCTCCAAGGAAGTTCAGCGAATATTAACAGAAGCTCGAAGACCATCCACCAGAAAGGTTTACTTAGCAAAATGGAAGAGATTCAGCATTTGGAATACCAGCAAGGGACATGATGCATCATTATTGAATATCCCACTCATCCTGGAATATTTGGCAGATATGCTACAGAATGGACTCTCATATTCTTCCATAAAGATACATGCTTCAGCTATCTCAGCTAGATATAACACTGATCCGCCTGTGTTTTCACATCCTTTGTTAAGGCAATTCCTCAGGGGAATCAAGAACATTAAGCCACCAAGAAAGGCTCCAGTGCCAGCTTGGGACCTCAACTTTGTCCTAGAAAAACTGACTCTACCTCCCTTTGAGCCAGCAGCTTCAGTGGACTTACAATTTTTATCATGGAAGACAGCTTTCCTGTTGGCAATTACCTCAGCAAGAAGGGTTTCGGAACTACAGGCCCTAATGGCAACACCACCGCTCATAATCTTTCACAGAGACAGGGTCTCCTTAAGAACCAACCCTACTTTTATGCCAAAGGTGGTATCTAGGGTTTCTTTAAATCAAGCTATTCAACTGCCTACTTTCTTCCCCAATCCTGAGAGCAAAGGGGAAAGACTGTTGCATACCTTGGACATTCACAGACAACTTCGCTACTACCTGGACAGAACCAAGACCAGTAGGAAGTCTGATCAACTTTTTGTAGCTTACACCCCTGGAGTACAAGGAAAAGCAATTTCCAAACAGACTATTTCAAAATGGATTGGACATTGCATCAGATTTTGTTATTCCTTCCATGGGAAGAATGTTCCAGCCAATATCAGACCACACTCCACCAGAGCTACAGCCACCTCTACAGCATTCTTAAGAGGGTTGCCTACAAAAGACATTCTAGAAGCTGCTACATGGAGCTCCGTGCATACATTCTCCAAACACTACAATCTCCCTTTATATTCCAGATCCAGAGCAGGCTTTGCTTTGGCAGTCCTGCAGGGTTTGATTGCCACACCATCTCTTTCCTAGAGCATTCCTCCTCCCCAGCTAAGCTATGGTATTCAACCCATATGTTATGACTGCAGTTGCATTCTTGAAGGACATAGTACAGTTTTGTACCTACCATAAATGTAGATGTCCGATAGATATGCAACTGCAGTCGGATTTTCCCTCCCTCCATACCCCTCTATGCCTTGGGTCCACTCCTATCCCTGTTTCTCTTAGCTGGGGATATCTGTTATGGTGTATCTGTTTATTGCTTACTTATTTGTCTGGAATCCTGTTTTTGTCTTCCAATTTGATTACAGCCTTCCTTGGAGGGCACCTGGCATCTGGGGCAAGAAACACTGAAGAAAATGGCGTCGGCTGATACTTATGTACTCCAGCCGCTCTGACGTCAGAGAGAAATGCGACATCAGCCGACGTCGGACCCAGACTTTGGAATCCAGCCGACCGAGGGCTGCCTGAGGCAGGACAACCCATATGTTATGACTGCAGTTGCATATCTATCGGACATCTACATTTATGGTAGGTACAAAACTGTACTTTATGGATACTGCAGCATGTAGAAGAGGAGGACAGCTATGGTTATGGTAAGATTTTGTGCAACTATTCTTTCTTCCCATTGTGATCAAATTAGTGGAGGATGTTGATCACTTTAAATGAGCAAGTCAATGACTTCAAATTTAAACTGTGTTAGAATCATTGAAATTCTGAGCTGGTTGGTTCTCCTAGCCCTTTGGACATGTTTGAGCATAAAAATAATGTGTGCATGGTCATGTGAATGTCGGGTAAGTTAAGACTCCCAATATATGCTTTTGTTTTAGATCAGCCAGTACCTTTTCCTTAACATTACTGAGGATACTGGTCAGGCTGATAGACCTGCAGTTTCCGGCATAATTTCAATAATATATGGTATATATACCTTCTGTCAAAAGTTCACATGATCAAAGTTTAAAAAAATGCTGGTATGTGTGTGATCAAAAACAGGTAATTGTACAAACTGTTTTTTTTTTTTTTGTCTGTCAGATCTCAGTACGACTGGGATCAGGGAATTTATCCTTTCCTCATTGTAGTCCAATTTTGCAGTTGGTATATGTAATTAATAGGTGGTGCTGGGGTGCATAGAGGCTTGACCCCCTTGCAAAAAAGTGTTATGAAGTGTTTTCTTTTTTCTTTTATAATTTATTTGTATGTTCAAGCAGTTGTGCTTGACTAGTTAACATTCAGTATTTGGTCAACCAAGCAAGATATATATTTTCATGCATGTATATCTGTACATACACGCACACACACACACAGATATACATATACATATATATATATATATATATATATATATATATATATATATATATAGAGAGAGAGAGAGAGAGATGTGATAACGTTTCTGGGGAGGAACAACAGTAGTCATGTCCATTTCAGTAGGACCACATCCTGCCCAAATGGCTTGGTGAGCAACAGCCCAGTGGCGTAGCCATAAAGTCAGAAAGTTTTGAAACAAAACTCTTGGAATTTTATTTACTTAGTTTTAGAAATTTGTGCCACTGCTGCCTGGTGACCATCAGACCCTTTCAATGTCTATTAGCCAGTTCATTCCCTTCACTGGACAAAAGCTGACTGAGAGGGATCATCATTGAGTCAGCCATTAGGAGTGGTTTGAGGCTTTTCCCTATTGTAATTCTAGCCCCAACCACATGAACACTGGGCAGAGACAGTGATGAGGGGGCATGTAATGGGCTGTACATAGAGGGGTGTACTCTCACTTCTTTAAGGGGTGTTTTCCCCAAGCAGTTCTGCCCCTCCCCTCTGTGACACAAGCAGTGATTCTCTCTGGTCACCAGCAAGGAGATTACGCCATCCTCTCAGCCTCCCAAAAGCAAGCAACCCCCCCTTAAAGGAGAAGTGATTGATCTATGACCCTTCACTTCTCCCCTGCCCTACCTGTCTTTTCCAGTGCTAGGATCACTAATTGAATCCTAGTCAAGTAGATTGCACTCAGGGATCCATCACTATGTACCATGGAACATATGAACCCTTGGAATGCAATTTAGTTTTATAGGTAGTTTTATCAACCTTTTAAGAGCATGTTTCATTTCATGAGTGGTAGTTGTAGGAAAATGATTATTCTTCTTCCAGTCATCACAGAGTTGCTCGGAGAATAATACTGGCAGATCATTAAGTTTTGTTATTACTCGACACCTTAGTAATAATGGATCTTTTAAGCAATCTGTTTGCCTTATAGATGAACTAGATAAATAAATGTTGAGATTCTGAAAACATGTTTTTGTTTCTCGTAGTAGAACATCACTTAAAGGTAAAGTAGTGCCTTCTGTTTTTTCTACCTTTTTAATTTCTCCAAGTGTTTAGGCTTTTTAAAACCTTGAAAAAAATATGGTCCCCATTCCTGAGTCAAAGAATAGTTAAACTTCACAAAATCAGTTTTACTTCAAACTTTGTTTGCCAGGAGTGCTCTTCTCAGTAGTATGATTTGGTTAATTTTGAGTTGCATTACAAATGCCTCTTATTCATTTTGCCCTCAACATCTTTGTTCCTCTGAGGAATACAATATTCAGGTAGCTTATTTATGGTGTTATACAAATCGGGATTACTGGAGAGAGAAAGAGAGGCTCCTAGTTTCTGACTCCAGCCCCTAGAATAAAGGGTTTATTTCATGACAGCAAAATTTGTATGCATTAGAACCTCGAGGGCAGATCCTTTTACATGACAGAGGATGGTATCATAGTCCAACAGAATTGTTGAGTGCAATATTTTGAGGTTGATGTGATATGTTTGTATGAATTCCAAAGAGATGTGCCCCCTTATTCACATGACATTTAAAAAGTTGTTAGAACTAATAAATTTTTAAAAAAGGTATATAACTAGTATCTGTTAACTGAACAGTATGGGAATCAGTCAGCTGAGCTCTACTTAGTCACTCAAAAATGATAACATTTTCCTTGATGTTAAGTGAACAAAACTGGTATAAATGATCGATGTGCATGTCACTGCTTATATTTGTGTATTTTGGGAGAGAGTAACACCCTGTAACACTTAAGAGTTTGCTATTGAAAATCCCATGTTGCAGATAAATGGAACCCTGACCGTAATCCAGGAAAGTAGGGTTTGAGGTGTTATGGACTCCATTGTTTTAGACACCAGTGCCCACTCCTCTTGAGAATTTACATACTTTTCTGTGCAGAAGCAGAATATAAAACAATCTAATTGAAATAGTGAGTTTCAGAGTTCCACTAATAAATTTGAAAAAAACAACAAGCTATATTTTCATGTCATGCAGAGAAGATTCTCTGTTGTTTAAACCCATGTGTGGTTACAATTTGAAAGTTTGCTAGATGGACAGTTTTCTAGCTATTCTCTTCTATTTTGGCTTCAAAAAGTAAAGCAACAGTTTCTTGGTTTGGGTCAAGTCTTCTAAGAGCACGATCCTATTTTATGACTTTGGAGTTGCCAGTTAGTAGAATGTTGCTGTTCTGCAGAGATGTTTGATTGATACCTGAAATGGACTCTTCTTTGGACACTTCTCTAGATGATGGCAGGAATTTTAGCAGTGGATCAAACTGAGTACAGTTTTGCTGGGAGTATTCAAGTCAAAGTAGTATTGAGAGTACTGACAATATATTAAGAAGTTATCTCCTTGAGCATTTTTGTAACATGCCCTTAAAAGTTAAAGGTGAGTCTAGCTAGGCTAGTTCTGCATCATCCCTGCATGGAGCACAAATTTCATTAAGTGAACTGTGTGACATGTATATTAGACTTAAACCCATTTTATATTCTAAGCGCATAAAATTATTATTGAAGACAAAGCATGCAAAGTTTTCCTTTCTTCAGCAAAAACGTGGTTATTAGTAAACATAAGTATGTTGACTCATTTAGTCAGTGTCATTGTCTGTTGTAGCAAATTGGATAAGTATGAAAGTTTGTAATGTTTAACGAGAATAAGAATACTAAATAGTATTTACCAGGAGAATAGCACAGTGCTGTCTTTTCTAAAACAGCCCAATAGCAGTTGTTACAATGTTAATTTCAATTTCATCTGTTTTCCTTCCATTTTTGTGCACTACTTTGCCTTCATGCCACATATGTTTATATTTCCAATGAACTCTGTTTCTATTATAACCCTAGCCATGCAACTATTTACAAATGTGTCATTTCCAAACATTCACACAATTTTTCTGTCTTTCTTAATTTCTTTGCATGGTGTTTCCCATTTACTACATCAGTCACCTCTTCCATTAGCCTATGTTTGGATGGCCCTGAGGTTTCTCACATTTACTCACTTACCATGCAACCACCTCCTGTTTATTCCATTTATTCTTAATAAAGTGTCCTTTGATTTGCTGATTGTTTTAGTTCTAATTTCTTATCTCCCTACATTACCAACCTCAGCTCTTTAGCATTTGGTTGAGCCTAAGATTTCCAGTGTCTCGTTATTAACTTTTTTGTATGTACCTAACTGGGCATATCCAACAACTGGAACATCCACAGAGGTTCCTCACTAAAAGAATATAGGGCGTAAGTAATATGTCCTATGCAGACCGCCTCAGGGCCCT
The DNA here is from genome assembly GCF_019279795.1 of Protopterus annectens. Classification (NCBI taxonomy): domain Eukaryota; kingdom Metazoa; phylum Chordata; order Ceratodontiformes; family Protopteridae; genus Protopterus; species Protopterus annectens. The sequence goes on from NC_056739.1 coordinate 1,120,223,545, forward strand.
ATCCTTGTATTCTGTCTCCTACAGGCTGTTGAGAGGAGATCTTTGCCTGGAATACAGGCACTGTCACACCCCACTGAGGTGGACCTCCTGCATATCAGCAAAATAAAAAGCACCAAAATTACCCGCTCTAAAGACTTAAACTTTGCTTGTGATATAAATAGGACCTGCTGGAGAGATGGGTGTGTATCCCAGAGACGTCTTTGGAACAGGCTCACCATCCATGTGAAGCAGAGTTCCTCCCTAACCCAATTCAAGTGTAACTTGGACTACTGGTTGAGGAACAGGATATTCATACTTGACTTGGCACCTATCTCTCTAATGGACACAGGCAGCCTATAAATGGTTCATCTCCCAAGCCCATGCTTACACTTAGCAAGGATACCAGAACTTGTCAGAGATTTGGGATGCATGGCTAGGCTCAAAAAGGCCCTTGTGGTCATTAGCCTGGTAAACACCTATGAACCTAAAAGATAATAGAAAAAAATGAAATGTTTGAAGCTGTGTTGTATGGATAATGGATAGCAAGATACAAGCAGTGAAAATATTTTAGTCCCTTTGGTTTTATATACAGATCAGGTATATTTTTATCAACCAGAGGAGAAGTTGTGGATAGCAATTAATAAGAGTTGAAGGATTTTATCTGGGAAGGGAAGAGGGCAAGAGTCAAGTGGGATAAGTTGATTCTTGCATTTGAACAAGGTAGTTTGGCATTGTCTGATTTAAAGGGGTATTTCAGAGCTACACAGTTAAGGCTGCAATACACAACACAAGCAGAAAAAGGTATTAATTCAAAGTGGAACAAGATGAGGATGAAACAAGGAGAGAGTAGGATTTTGGATGTAGATCCTTAAGTAGAATAGCACTAACCATACAGAATATTATATTCATAAAATAGCAGAAAGTATTCTAAGAATTAAGCCAACATGGGGATGGAGAAAGGGGATTGTGCCGACAGGGATTACTGCAATTGGAGTATAGAATATAGCTAAGAGGGGCTGGAATTTACTGGAGAAAACCGACAAAAGAACTAAGGTATTGGAAGCAAATAATTAGAGAAAGGTAATATATTGGGAAGAGGCCAAAAACTCATTTGGACTGTAGGGTAGGGTTTGCCTTCCTTATCAAGAATTGATATCATAGTATAGGCAATGAGAAAAAAAATAGGGGGATCCTAAGCAAAAGACCGGCACTGGTAGAGTTTTTAGTAGAATCTAGAATAGAAGTTTCTGTTAAAAAAGGGATAATTAATAGGACATACAAAATAAATAGTGCTTGATAACTATAGGAATCAATCAGAGGAAGTTAGAAAGGATTAGGAAGGGAGATTGGATAAGCAATTTACAAAGAAACAATGGGAGATGTATGTATGGCTATCAAATATGCAACAAAGTCTAAAAGATTTAGGATCTTTGCTTGGAAGTATTTGCACAGGTATTTGTATACCCCAAGCAGACTCCAGAGAATTTTTCCTCGGGTAGATTGCAAATGTTGGAGGTGTAAATATGTAGTTGGGAATATATTTTTTGGGGAGTGTAATGAGTTGGTGCTCTGCAAGCTAATCTTTCAGAAATACCGGGTGAGCAAATTGATGTAACTAAGGCGGTTATTTTTTTGAACTGTGATACAGAAATGGAATTGCCTAGACATAGTAAGGCCTTGTTGAGTTGAATTCTGGTGGCTGACTATTTTTCAAAGTTAGCTGGTCTGAGATTAACCTCTTCTCTTCCAGTATCTTCTGTTACAAAATATTTATTTTAACAGTTACAATACAGTCTGACATACAGGTGTGTTTCTTTTCTGTCCAGCAGGACCCTCTGTTGGTACCTTTTTAAAACAAGCAGCTTTACAAATACATTCTCAGCACAAGCATCTGTACAAATCAGTTTGATATACAAATGACATAATTCTTTACAAAACTCCAGCTAACTATGCTGACATATGTTACACATGCACTGCCTTACTTCTCCTGGCATAGCTAGCAATACCTAATATCATCACAACTCTACTCAATCATCTTGGCTGAACCTGCATAAAACATTTATAATTATGATTCAACACCGAGATCTGTCTATATGAAGCTGGTCTCATTGGATCTTTACCCTCTTTATAAATAACTGATATAATTGCTTAGTTTCCAAGACTGGGAAGCATGTTTATCATTTAAAACCTGGTGAAATATATGCTTCCATCTTTCTAACACCTTCTCTTTCTGTGACTTCCAGACTTCAATTGGGATTCCATCTCTTCCTGGATCCTTCCCTTTTGCCATCTTATTCAGTGCCTGTTCTGTTTCTTCTATCTCTATAGGTTTAACAATATTTGATAAGTGCCATTCCATATACCCATACCTTTTTTGATCTATTCTGTTCTTGCTCTCTATACAACTCCTGGTAATAATCTCTAAACTTATTTAATATTTCTCCCATTTCAACTACTTTTGCCTCCTCTTTAGTGTTTCATGTTTTAAAAATGGCCCACTCTACGTCATAGCTGTAATGCTAGAGCCTTGGTTGCTTTAGAATTTGCACTAAAAAAAATTGCCACAGCTATCATCATCTTCCATATTCTGTCATCCTCTGTCTTATGCATCCATTGTAATAACTCTGTCTACAAATCTTGTAACCCTTTATTTCATTTGCATTTTTCCTTTTTGATACATAGTGATTCTTTATTCAACTCTTTCCTCCTTTCATCCATCCACCCATATCTTTTCCTGTCATCAGCCATTATTCTTACCTTTATTCTCTCTTGCACCTTATCCCAACCCAGAGCATCTGTCATCTTTTCACCCTCCACTTCTCTGTCAAGTACCATCTTTAATCCATTCATCTCTTTCTCTAATCAGTCCACCAGAGCTTTCCATAGCTTATCCAACTTGGTATTATTTCTTAAAAAAAAATTAAGCCTATAGCTGCATGTTCCAAATGCATTATCACTTAGTACTCCTATTCTGTACATTAGGAATTTACTCTGTTGAGATACAGCTTCTATCTGTTAAATCTGAGGGAGAAAAAAGTACATTTCCCCTCCATCTTCCTGTTCTCTTACACAATACCATGCATCAAACTTCCCAATCTTCCTCATCTATTCAGCTAAAAATCTTCCCTCCTTCACCAAATTTTCTTCTTGGCCCTTTGGAGTATTGTGGATAGGACATATCAACTAGACAATCTCCTATATAGTCTACTATTTCCTCCTGAAATTGGTTGAGTTCTAATAAAATCATTCTCTCTATTATTTTAGTGTCTGGAGGAAGGTATATTGAGATTATTGTTAACTTTATTTCTTCAGTCATCCCCTTTATCCCTGCTACTCTCCTTTCTTACCTTCCAATCTTCAGATTATCTCAAACAGGCAGGTCATTTTTGCTAAAATTATCAGTCCTCTTCTTTTCTTATTTCCCCAGCTCGAACTCGCCATCAAATTATGACTTCTCCCTCTTAACATTTTATGATACTGATTACTTAAATGGGTTTCTTGCAATGCAATTACTTGAGTACTAAAATCTTTTATGTAGCTTAGAGCTCTTTCCCTCTTATTTGTATTTCCTAAACCATTGACATTCTAAGATTTTACATCTGTCATTACTGCTGATCTTGCATCTCCTATAAGATTGTTCTAACTGGATTGTTTATTATTCACTCAGTGAAGGACTTCTTTCTCACGTTCTTCATCATATTCCCTATTTACTTGGTCACTCCTTTCCCTTTTATCCATATTATGACACCTGTTTTTATGTTTCCTATTTATGTATCCTAACCCTTCTCAATTTCCCTTAAAAACTATATACAAATCTGTATACATTACTACCCTCATTAGAGCAACACCCTCTCTGTACAGTCCAGCATCAGTGGCTAACCACCATTCTTTCATAGTTATGATAGCACTAAACTGCGCTGGGGATATACTGGACCTCTTTGTCTTCTTTCCCTGCCTTCCATCCTATTAATCCACCATATTCATTGTCTTTCCCTCTGAAAATCTCTTTTTTCCCATGTCAAACTAAATAACATTTACTAAGACATTGTCAGGGGCTGAAAAGAAATGTACTTATTAACAAATTAAGTTTACATCATAAATAACTATTAAGACACAAAATACAAGGAACCAGACATTGGCTGCAACTTCGTGGTGTTCATTCATAAATAACTATCCTATTTTTTACTAAGTTTGCTCATACCGTCAGTTTTTTAACTTCTGAGTTCGAAGTTCAGAGTCTACATTCCAATTGTGATGGGCACTGCCATCGCTAATCAATAGACTGTGTCTTATTTTCCTTGATTACTCGGTAGATCATTTTAATCATTGTAATATTCTCCCTCTCTGACATTCTCTTAATTCATTCCACCTTAAAACTAGTGTCATTGGGAATTACATGTTGATCCTACACTCTCTGTGTGCCAGTCATTCCAATAACACCCTACATAGTCGGGAACAATCCACTTGGAAGGTGAGTCCATATATATATTACCAACCCTTTAACATAAAATTCAGCAATCGCAACAAAGAGGCAAAGTTATAAAAATATGCTATATAAAACAGACGTAAAAGGCAAAGAAAATGTCCATACAGATCAAATATATCATCTCTTCCTCGTCAATCAAATATTACTCTGAAGGACCATTTATTTCAATCTTTCCAGTTCTCACTTTTTCAAAGTCATCCAAAGGAATTGGTTACATTCCTTTCATTAATACGGTTCTTCATAGTTCATGTTCTTATGCTCCCATTAGAAAGTCTAACTCTTCTTCCAGTGCATCCTTTACTAGCTTACCATGTCCAAAACGTTTACTACCAGAACAATAACTTGTATAAAGTGTAAGCATTTATAATCATTCTTATAATACCTGCATACTTAACAGTCCATCTTAACTTCTCCTTTACCTGTTCTCTGTCCATTGCTTACATCTTTCTTCTTTTATCTTTTCAACTTGCTCCTTTGATCTCATTTGCCTTTGGAGTAGTGGAAAATAGTCTGTACCCTAAATTGGAACTGAATCGCTCTGCTTAACCCCTATGTTACTCAACTCTTGTTCTGATACTGTCTGTTGCTCATCACCGACCCTCAAATTTAGTGTTTTGTTCGACAAATTCCATTGCTTCTTTTGGACCAGTAAATGTACCTTGAGCGATTATTGTCATAAGTTCATAGGTAGGTATCTGCCCGAAGGCATTTATAAGCCTAGACAGAATGTGTTGGCTTTCGCCACCCCCTTAGATTAGTTCCCTGTACCTCTGTCCAGCAGAGCCACTGAAGTGATCCCCGGGGTAAACTTTCTGTTTCCCATCCACTCTTCAAGGTTTCTTTTGAAGAGTGTTAGCGAGGATCTCTGCCTAATGTAGATTGGAATCTTGTTCCAAAGCATGGGAAGTCTCTGGGACAGGAATCTATCGCTCCAGCACGTCCTATTTATTGTTGTGGTGAGGTTTAGATCCCTCGAACATGTGGCTCGAGGGAATAAGGTTTTCTTTAGGGGGAGCATGCCCATCAATTCTGGGTTGGACATGGCCTTGTATGTCAGGCCGAGATCACCTCTGAGTAGGCGGTATGCAACCGAGTACAGATGGAGTTTCTTCAGCCAAATGGGGCATTGTACTCTATTATGGGTCTTATGAGTGATGCGTAGAGGGGCACAATGACCTCTTTTGATCTGGATGCAAACCCTTTTGTGATTAGGTGGGCCATGTAGAAGGATTTTCTAACCACTTTGGCAATGTGATTATCAAAGATGAGATTAGTGTCCACTTGGGCCCCCAGATCCCTTATTACATCTTCCGTATTTAGGGAACTACCACCTATGTTGTAGTTTGTGGGTACTTTGTTTTTTCCAAAGGGGATGACTATGCACTTTTTGGCATTTAGCTTGAGGCCATGATTTTGACACCAGGTATTTGTCTCAGTGAGACCCTTTTGGAGGATGTCTCTGTAAGTTGGAGAGTCAGTTATAGCCCCTGGTTTGCAGTCATCTGCCAACTTGGTCAGCCATAGTCCTCCTGTGCTTGCCTGTACCTCTGAGAAGTATATGCCGAACAGGAGGGGTCCTAGGACTGAGCCCTGGGGAACGCCACTTGTAACCGGTTTAGAGTCTGACCTAGCTCCAGCAATTCTCACCATGTGGGTTCTATCCATGAGCCAGTTGGCAAGCCATATTGTGACATAGTGGTTTGTTCAGGCTGGTGAGCTTGTCTATAATACCAGAGTGGGGAGTGGTGTTGAAGGCCTTAGCGAGGTCTAGGTAGGCTGTGTGTACCACCTTTCCCTCGTCTATAGCCTTGGTAACTGTCTCAAAGAAGTCCACCAGGTTTAGGAGGCATGATCTGCCCTTAACAAAGCCGAACTGGGAAGGGTCCAGTGTTTGGAGGTTCCCAATGTCTCTGTTAATGAGTTCCATGATGATGCGGTCCATAGCCTTGCAGACCAAACTAGTCAGGCTTATAGGGTGATAGTTCGTCTTTATCTTCATCATCTTCATCTTCTTTCTCAGTACCTTTTCTCGACACGCTTTAATAATTGGCCATATAACATTCCATTTAGACCTGGTCCCATAAGAATAGTCATGATCAACATATGCTGTTACATCCCCTACTCTCATCTTCTTTCCAGGTTCCCATAACTCCTTCAACAGTCTTTTTGTTCAAGTGTCTGCAATATAACAATTATCAGCCTGAGCTTACTGCGCCTCACCCCTTTTGGTTGCCATGCAGTCCTATGGGTTTCTTTATATTTTTATTCTTTTTTTTTTGTGGAAGTAGCCCTATTTCCCTAGCAACTGTTTTATAAATTGTATACAGTCTGAACCCTCCAATTGTTCAGGCATCCTGTTTATTTTCAATTTTTTTCCTTCTAGCACAATCTTCCATATCTACGGCTGTCGCTTCTAAGCATCAGTCCTCTCTTACACTGCTTCAGCTCATGCTTTAAGCTCTTCATTTTCTGCTAAAATGTCCTGAATGACTGTAGCATGCTCATTCAGTCCATTATCACTGCTTCCATCCTCTTCTCATGAGCAGCAACACTTTCTAGCAAAAATTTATTTTTATGTCCTTAATTTCAGCCCAAATTGTTTTGAGCATAACTTTCCCATTCTGTACCTCTTCTTTGCCTGCCATCATTGGTATCTTTTCATCTACTACCTTTTTAGTCTTTTGTCTTACTATGAGGTAGAAGTAATACTTTCCAGTAGAGGTCCAAGATATAGCGTTTTACTCGTACTGAGACATACTGGAAGTCCATGTTTGCATTTTTTGACTAAAAAAAGTATACTTATTTAGTTACATGAAAATCACGTTCATGCACATGTTTTAGAGTTTTCAACTTGGATGAAATAATTAAGTTTGCCTAGTAGCATTAAACGAAAGTTCATTAGAAAAGTAACCTATCATACATATTACCACATAATGTATCCTACTTAAATTAAGGCATCTGTTACATGTTCTTTACTTATTCATATAAAATAGCATATTTACATCAGTTATTACATCTAAACTAATACATTAAGCCAAATTTCATATGGATACAATCACTGGAATTACCATATATGTTTTAAGTCATAGACATCAACACTTCAGTGTTTATTATTAAAACGTAGTAATGGTACAAACTTGTGCAGTAACATTTAGGCTAAATAGTCAAACATAACATCTCTAACAGCTTAACTGTTGAATCTAAATAGTCACATGGATAACAACGTAATTTCAGGCTATCACGTACCATCCAAGGAACAGAGAAATTTTCGTGAGAGTTAATCTGCTCATCCTCTTCATCCCTCATTTTCACCAGAATAGAAAAGTCATCAGGTTTAAAGGGACTTGAGTGTTGCACAATCCTCTACATTAAGATTCAACACTTTTGGTGTTTACCATGTTTGAACTCTCAAACAGCTGAATCCCAGATGTAAAAGGACCCTGAATCTTTGAAAACTGCTGGAGAAGTTGCTTTATACTTCAGTGTGTTTGCACTCCTCATAGTTGATCACAGTGTAGTTTATGTTGTAACATAGTTAAGGAAAAATCATTATTAATAAAAACAGGACACTCTTCCATCATATACCTCTTACTCACTTGCAGTAGTTGTCATAATACATGCTCCTTATGATGCTACATAAACTCAGCCAAAATTGTATTAGGTTTACCATGCTTTCACTCAGATGGAGGTAAATGCAGCTGATAAGTTCTCTCAATACCCAGTGATTATTTAGCAACTCTATTCCAAAATGCCATATTTGCCATATTAGGTTTAAAGAAAACAGTCTGTGCCCTCTTTACCTTCCAAAATACCAGTCAATATCTGATTATTATCTGTCTTGTCTTCCAAAGAAAGCAACTGCTATTTGATATACACCAGCTGGCCTGTACATTTTGATTACTTTATATTTGACTTGACCCGCCTTTTGTGTTAAAGTCTCACCATCACGCTTTAACAGTTGTCTGGCATATCATAACAGTCTGTGTCATGTATAATCCATTCCAAAGCATTTCCAACCTCCTTTGTATTGAGTTATGTTTTTGCTTTTTTACTGATCATTGTGATTTACAGTCTGGACTACAGCAGTACATCAACATAATTCTCCATTTCTTCTTCTGTAATCATCACTGCTTCACTTTTATCCAAATCCACTGCCATTGTATTATTTATGACATTTTTATACGTAACTACTATCGAACTTGCCTGGAGAAAACTATTTTCATTTTAGTGGTAATACTAAGTTAACTAATGGAGGACTAGTGAGACATCCAACCATGTGAAGCACCTTGAGATCTCCCCACAAAAATTGCTTATTCTTAAAGCAGTAAAATATGCAATAGCCCTGAGCTCATTCTTTGCTTCTGTAATGTTTCCCTGCAAACACCCATAGAGTGGAAGACAAACTGCGTATCTGAAGACACAACAGTAAATTTTATGCACTTTTGTTAAAGATTATGCATGAATTGTTATGAGGAAACTAGTACTGTGCAGTAGTGAGTTTATTGCCTTAATTTCATTAGACCTGTCATATTCTTAAGCTCTAACGCAGCCATGAAAATCTTATTAAAGTGGAATATGCTACATCTCACTTCATAGTTAGATCTAGCATTTATTACATTAGTTGCAGCAAGATCAGTTCTGTGTTTATCATCTTGGAACCAGTCCGTATTCAGCTTTAGGCCAGTTGTCATTGCTTAATACCTCTGGAGAGGCACTTTGTCATATAGCATGATGCATTTAATCCCATTCTTGAGTGCAACAAATACCAAGATGTTTATGTACTTTAGCCTTCTAAAATTGAAAAAAGTAATCATATTTTTCATTTTATTTTTCAAGTACCAATGTTTCAAGATGCATTTTAAGAAGACTGGAGTAAAAGTCTTACCTTGTGTTTTTTTTTTCTTACAGCACTGCAATCTGCTTAGAAGTTAAATGGTTGGGTGCTTTTTTGTGGGCTATATTGTAGTGCTCACAGCCATCTGTAGTTGTCTGTTGTCCAAGTTTGACCCAAACTTGTCTTGCAAGCTTTAGTTCAGTGGTATTTTATTTGTCTTACCTTTAATCTGTTTTCTTGGTTGCAGCTGTCTTTGTCTTTTTTTTAATAATGGTATGCAGCGGAAATTCAAGTTGAAAAAAGGTAGGCTGTAGTGCATGACAGAATTTCAGCTCAACACTGATCAGATTTTTTTAATATATTTTTTTCCTCCAAAAATTGCAGGATGCCAACATCCTTCATTGTTTGTGTGTTTGGATTATTACACATCTGGATACCATCACAGTGGAAGAAGCCACAAACCATATTAAAGACTCACTGGAACACCATGAGTTTGACCTGCATGACTTCACAATGATCTGGAAGCTTCTTCTAAAAAAACAAAACAGCAAAGTTCTTATCAGAAGTTTCCAGCTATTTCAAAAGGTAAATTACATAAGTATTGGTTACTGCTAATGCCTGCATACCTTTATGCCAGAAGTCAAGTAATTTTGCCACAAGTTCAGTAACTTAGACTTATAACTGATTATAGTTTTTAAATCCTCATGTAATGTTAAATAGGCATATCTAAGGTGGCGCAAAGGAGGCAGCATGTCTAGACACAAAATGTTAGTGCATTATTGGCATTCAGAACTGAATGCCAGTATTGCATTTGCAGTCAGGATTGAAGCGCTTCATGCCCTGTGTGTGTTACAAACTGTGTAGAAGCCTATGCTAAAGTTTGAAAAGAAAAAAAAATATTTTTTTTCTTTCTGCTTATCAACTTAAAGTTGTGGAATGAAACAAAGTGTTTGAATTGTTAGCTATGGCTCTGTAATAATAAACAGGACAGTAAAACCATTTAATGTGCTTAGACCTAAAAATTAACAGCATTAGCCATGAGTACATTTTTTTTTTATATCTGATCTCCTGCATAGGTTTATTTGGTGCAAAGACATGACATGGCATTCTTATCTTCTCAGAACAGTGTACATCTATACACAGTTTGAGGCTTGTATACATAACCCAGGGTAGAAGTTATAAATCAGACTGGAAAAGGATGATTATGAAACTGGAGAGTTCAAGAGATAGAGAGACTAGGATTTTGGTTGCAAGTCCTTAAGAAGAATAGTAACAACTGTGTAGAATATTATATTCATAAAGTAGTAGAAAGTATTCTAAGAACTAATCCTGTGCAGGAATGGAGAAAGGAGATTTTTACCAGTAGGGCTACCTACAAGTAGGAATATGGAAACTAGGCAGAAGGGGGCTGGAACATACAGAAGGAAGTTAGCAAAGGAACCAAAGTATTGGGAACAAATAACTCTGGAGGGGAAAGCAATAATAGTGGGATAAGGCTAAGAAGTTGTTTAGAATTCAGGTTACAGATCACCTTCCTTATTGAGGGATTGATAAGAGTATAAGCAAGGAGAAAAGGAAAGGGGAGTGCTAAGTGAAAGACTGGGACTGTATAGTTTTTAGCTGAGTCTGGAACAGAAGCTGCTGTTAAAAAAACGAATAATTAGTAGGACGTATCAAATATTGCATGATAACTATAAGAAGGAATTTGAGGAGTTTAGAAAAGATAAGAAGAGAATATAAAGGTAATTTACAAAGAAACAATGGGAAAATGTATGTAGAGCTCCAAAGTATGCAGCAGAGTCCGGAAGGTTTAGCATTTCTGCGAGGAAGTGATTGCATAGGTATTTTTATATCTCAAACTTTAGAAGAGTCTTCTGTACTAGATAACAAATGGAGGTGTAATTGTAAAGAGAGAGGTAATTGAAAACATTTTTGGGAGGAGGGTTATAATGAGTTGGCTAGATTTAAAAATTCACTACAGAGTACTTTGACACAAATATTGGTGAAAGAAATGGTAGTAACTAAAGAAATTATTCTCTTAAGCTGGGATACAAGATCTGAATTGCATAGACATGTTAAGACCTTCCAAAGTTTTAACCGTGTTAGCAGACAAAAAAAATGTTTATAGAAAATACATTTTATGTATATGTATATATATATATATATATATATATATATATATATATATATATATATATATTACAGACACACACACACATATATATATGTATGTATGTGTGTATATATATATATATATATTATATATATATATATATACACACACACACACACACACACACACACACACACACACACACGTACGTGTATGTATATATATATATATATATATATATATACACACACACACACACACACACACACACACACACACACACACACACACACACCAGCTGTAACAAATGTTTAGAATATTGCAAAGGTGATAAAGAACTAAAGGCAGGATCTTTTGAAATGGGAAGTAGAAAATTTCTTAGGTTGCTCCTGCCCATTTTGAAAGCTTCCACCTCCATTTCTTTTATCTTCTTTACAATATTCTAAACTTTTGTTACAGCTAATTTATATATTGATTTATATTTTCTTGCAACAATATTTTTTGGTAGCCAACAGTGTTCAACTTTGTAAGACCTTACCATGTCTAGGCAGTTGAGATCCTGCATCCCAGCTTAACACAATAATTTCCTTAGTTACTGCAATTTATTCCACAAATGTTTGTGTCAGAGTACTTTGTAGGGAATATTTAAATCCTGTCAATTCATGCGTTGATATATACAAGAACAGCAGATGCAGAATTATGCTTAGGTAGGGGATGAGGTTTAACTTGTTCACTTCAATGGAGCTCAGGAAGTTTGCACTGTAACTTCCAGTGGGGGTGCCTAAGCCTTTTAACAGAATCAAATTATGTCCTCACATTTCAAACAAATATTCATATCTCTGGAGCCATAGGGGTTATGAAAGAAGTATAAAAGGCAAACAGGTCACCACAAACTGTTTTTGTAGTGGTAGTATTCTTTAGGTTCTAGATCTTAAACCAAATTTTATAAGTCACAGTAAACACTGTGACTATTATGTTTGTAATATTTTGTAAACAACTTACAAAATCTCAGCAACCACTCAAGTTACACACATACTGTCAGCAGCACTTTATTCATGTAGGTGAGTGCTTACATATGAAGCTAAGGAGTTCTGTCTGTTACTTGGTTGTTGAGATATTTAGAAAAACGTGAAAATTATATCTACATAAATTAATATAATAAAAACAACAGATCTAATGTTGTCAGTCTTCATTTATCCTTGACATTTGGGACTCTGTTCCAACTCTTGGAACTGACTCAGCCATTCTAACAGATTGCAAGAACCAAAAACTCTCGAGCTAAGTCCCTCCCCAGAATGTCCCTCTCCAGATTACCTCAGATCTCGTTTGGTGCTCTTCTTCATAAGATGCATCAGCCAGATTCTCTTGTGAGCTAAGTGTATGTTCTTGTTTTTTTGATTGAGACATTAAAAATCTTTTAGAAATCTTCCTATATTTTTCTACTTGCCCAGTTAACCTTCTGTTTGATTATACTATTTTTCTCCTTTTGCACTTTGGTGTTCTTTCCTACCATGGTTTGTAGTTTCATTCTGTCTAGAAATAATTCTTCTCTAATAGTTCTATTTTGTGAGAGTGTGTGCTGTATTTACCCTATGGTCTCTGTTCTGCTATCGTTGGTAGCTCTATCCTTTTCGGCCTACCTCTTGGTAGTTCTGGCCTACAGTTGTTGGTAGTCTTTTTCCTCTCTTCCCTACTTTCTGTGTGTGTGTGTGTGTGTGTGTGTGTGTGTGTGTGTGTGTGTGTGTGTGTGTGTGTGTGTGTGTGTACCTTTCTCCATTGTGTGTGTGTAGTTGTAGGAGTGTTTCTGCGAGTTGATATTTTTTATTAATCAACATGGCAGGTAAAAGTAAAGGGACAGCTGGTTTCAAACAATGTTGCAATTGCAGAAGAAAAATGCTCAACTCTGATGGGCATTTCTCTTGTGTCTGCTGTTTGGGCCCAGAGCATTTACAAGAGGATTGCGTTATTTGTCAAGTCTTTAGCCAAAGGACCCTTGTAAGAAGAAAAAAATAAACTAATTTTGAAAGGTCTGATTAAAACTTCCTTTGAGGAAGCTTTGTTCAGTCAGCAATCCAAATCTGATGTGTGTTCACCCTCTTCTCCTTCTTCATGTAAATCTGGACATGGACAGAAGAGGAGTCACTCAGTGCCAGCATCCCCTTTGGGTCCAGCAGCCAAGAAACATAAATCATTGGTTCCCACACTCCCTGCAGAACCGAAGTTAATAGTCAAGAAATGTATGGAACTGACTTCAGCACCAGCCGTGATGACTACTCCTGTACCGCAGGTTTCAGTGCCAGCCACCACAGTACTGTTCAAATCTCTCCATCAGTGCTGGTCCCTTCTGTGGTGCCATCCAAAGTTTTGGAGCCTATCCCTTCCACAGTGCCACCAGTAACTTTACAACCAGGACTTATTTTGCTTCCCAGGACAAGGTATTCCCCCTCGATTGATCCTTTTGTGGGACAGCTTCCAGGCTCCTTTTTAGAGAAACTGGAATCTCCCTCAGCTCTTTTTGCCCATTCCTCTGGGAGTCTGACAGAAGTTGACGTGAGGTTGGTGGATCAGCTCCTCGTGGCCAGGGGTCTTACAGTCTCTTCCCAGGTTTCACTCCCTTCTGGAGATGGGACTTCTTGTCCAAGGACTCCACCAAATTTTCCTCCTCTAACCTTCTTTGAGGGTTTAGAGACTGCTACTCCAATTTTTCTCGTTCCAGCTGTTCTGGTTCTCTGTTGTTCCCTTCCCTGTCAAAGTATAATCCCGAGACGACTTCTCCTCCAGAGCTTCCTCCAACCTCCACACCCGGGCAGTGAACACCAAAGCTGCAGAATACCCCTGCACAGGGCCCTTCTTCTTCGGAGTGCTCTACAGAGCTTCCCACTGAGGAGGTGCCCCTGAAGAAGATGTGTAAGAGGAAACACCTAGATTCCCCAGAGGAATCTTTCACTAAGGACACGGGCTTTGATGATGGGGAGGGTTCCCCAGGGTCACCCCCAGAAGACATCTCCTTTGGAGACATTCTAGAAATTTTGAAGCAGTGGGTGACTGGAAGCCCAAAGACCTTTCCTTGGAGGGATTGGTGTACCTGCAAGCTTTTGGTGCTTGTCTGTCTACCTCTTGGGTGACCCCTTCTGCTGACAGTCTCATTAAGCTGATCATGCAGCGGGCTTGGAAGGCCCCTGACTCCATAGAGCCAATCCCCAGGAGAATGGACAAAATTCTCACAGCGCTAGAGGACCATCAGTTTTGGGGCAAAGTTTTAGCAGTAGATGCCATGGTGGTTGCGGCAGCCACCAAGAAGGAACTTGCAGAAGAAAGTTCCACTGTTCATCCCCTAACTGAGAGTCCAGGGTGATGGACAGATCTGGAAAGTGGGTGTACACATCATAGACGTTCATCTTAAGGTCTTCGAATTTCATGGCACACTTCACTAGACTCCAGAGGGATCTGTTCATGGAGCTGTCAAATACCCTTGCAGGAGCTGTTTCTGAAGATGTACAAAATAAAGTGGCCTCCCAACTAGCTATTCTGGAGTCTGTTTCCAACTCATCCATCCACATCCATGAGGCTCATTATGCATACAGCCGAAGAAACAGCTAGGGCAGCAGGTTCCAGCATTGCCATGAGGAGGCACACTTGGATGAGCTTGTGTTAGTTTGCAGAGCCATTTAAGTATTTATTCATCAGTGCTGCTTTTGACAGATCATTCTTTGGCCCCAAAGTCAGAGAAACTTTAGCCAGGTATGAGAAAGATGGAAAGACCCTGTCTGCCATGGGCGTACATTTTTCGGATCCCCAGCGGTCTTACTGCAGGAAACAGAGGAGCAGGAAGATGTGGTTCAAAAAATCCCAAGGGCCTTTTCAGGACACACATGGAGGTGACTCCCCTCGGGGCAGAGCTCCAATGAAAGACGCTGACCCTGAGTCAGAAGTGGCCCGCAAAATCAGGGTTCCGGAGATTTTCTCAGGGAATACCTACCAGTGCTTCTTAAAGGGGGCCTGATTACTTGCCTCTCTAGTCAGGCGGGGGAAGGTTATTCTTGCACTCAATAGCTTGGCAACAAATAACCACAGATACTTGGGTGCAAAGGATAATTTCCAGAGGATACTCCATTCCCTTCTTTCTCATTTTAAGAACAGGAAGAAAAATCCCCGATGATCCACCCAATCAGATGGATCAGGCAGTTCTGGAAATTCAGAAGCTGCTAGAAAAAAAGAGTCATCCAAGAAGTCCCACCAGACAAGATATGATCTTGAGTCTACTTGAGGTTCTTTTTGATGCCAAAAAAGACAGGGGACTTGAGACCAATTTTTGATTGAACAAATTTGTTCAGCAAACAAAATTCCAGATGGTCACGGTTCAGTCTATCTTACCCTTCTTGGAGGAAGATGATTGGATGTGCTTCATAGACCTTCAGGATGCATATTACCACATAAAAATGGATGAGTGCTCCAGAAGATGCCTCTGCTTTTGGCTGGGGGCCAGTCACTTTCACTTCATAGTGCTGTTCTTTGGTCTTACCACAGCCCCCAGGCTGTTCACCAAGTGTATGGCAGCAGTAACAGCTCACTTCAGACTGCACGGCTTCTGAGTGTTTCCATATTTAGATGACTGGCTCATCACTGCTCCCACCAGGCATCTACTACGTCAGCAACTGACTTTATTCTGCATCTTTTTTTTCATCTAGGCATTACAGTGTATCAAACAAAATCCCAACTAAGTCTGACTGAAGATTTGGAGTTTATAGAAGCTCGCCTGACTAACACCACTTTGTATGGCTTCCCTTCCTCTACACATATTGCAGAAGATAAGGTTCCAAGTGCAAGCTATTCTTTCCAGTGACAAGGTACCTACTGTATTAGTTCTGCAAACTCTGAGATCTATGGCAGCAGCCGTTAGACTAGTCCCACTAGCAAGATTTCACATTAGACTTCTGCAATGGCTTTTGGCAGCGCAGTGGTCCATCTTAGACTCATCATTTGATGCATCTCATTCTAATCACCAGTCATTGCAAGAAGAACCTATCCTGGTGGATGGAATCTGGTGAAATTCTCTTAGACCAACCCTTTGTTTCACCCTAGCCCAAGGTCAAGGTCATAGTGACCACGGATGCTCCCAGATGGGTGGAGGATGCATTATCTGGGCAGAACAGTCCAAGGCACTTGATCCCCAATAGACGCCAATTTGCATATCAGTGTTAGTTTAGGGCAGAGCTTTTAGATTTGCAGGCCTTCTGGTACATCAGCAAACAGGGAGGAACCAAGTCTTATCCCCTGTGTCGAGAAGCTCTCAGAATGTGGCAATGGGTGATTTCTTCCAACCATTTTCTAATAGCAACACACATTCCGAGGAGTTCAGATGTGATAGCAGACAAGCTGAGCAGATGCATCCTCCTGCCTCACAAGTGGTCTCTCAATCCCAGAGTGGTGGAGAAGATTTACCATTTCTGGGGCCAGCCTTGTTGCGATCTATTTGCACTCACTCTGAACAAGAAGTTCAGCAGCTAATTCACCCTAATTCCCCCTCAGGGGGAGTCCCTGAGAGATGCTTTCCTTCATGATTGGCCCGCGGGACTTTCCTGTGCTTTTCCCCCCTTTCCACTAATTCCTCTCTTCTTGAAAAAAGCCATCAGGTTGAAGAGCAAGGCAATACACATTGCTCCCTTCTAACCTCGACAAGTCTGGTTCCCCTTTCTGTGACCTCACCTAATTCACTGTCCATGGACTCTGAACCCAGATCTGGATCTCCTGTCCCATGCACAGGGGACCGGTGCACCCCAATCTACAGAACCTTAAACTTGCAGCTTGGTTCCTCCAATTCCATTAATCACCAGGCAGAATAACTTGTCTCTAGTCTGAATTTTTGTTGGCTTCCCATAAATCTTCCATCAGGAAACTTTACCACAATAAGTGGAAAAAATTTCTATTTGGGCACACAGTAATTAATGGTTTTAATCCCTTTTCCACACTGGTTGAAAAGGTGTTAGAATGTTTAGATATGCTCTTTGAACAAGGAACTTCTGCTTTTACTATTAAAGTCCAATTAGCTGCTATCTCCAATTTCCAAAATGGCTTTGAAGACCATTCATTAATTTCGCATAGGCTGTGTAAAGTTTTTTATGAAGGGAACCCTGTGGTTAAAACCACCTTAGATTCTCTAGTTCCTTGGGATCTCAGTATGGTTCTGCAGTCTTTGGTCCTTTCCCCCTTTGAGCCAGAGGCTACTTGTGACTTGAAGTTTCTTTCATGGAAGACCATTTTTATTATAGCCATTACCTCTGCCTAAAGGATTTCAGAGATTCAAGAGTTATCTTCAAAACCTCCGTATTTCATTTTTCATAAGGATAGGGTTTCACTAAGAACCAACCCATCCTTTCTTCCTAAGGTAGTCTCAGAAACTAGCATTAATCAATCTATTGATTTACCTGTGTTCTTCCCTAACTTTTCTAACAAGGGAAAATATTGTTTACACTTACTAGATGTTCACAAACAATTGTGTTTCTGTCTCAGCAGAACTAAGGAATTTAGAAAGTCAAACCAGTTATTTATCTCCTTTTCGGGTCCATCTCTGGGTAAACCTGTTTCAAAAGTCACTTTATCAAGGTGGTTAAGAGAATGTGTTACCTTCATCTACAATAAGACAAGTCTCCAATTACCAGCACCAGTGAGGGCGCATTCTACTAGGGCAATAGCTACTTCTGCTTTTTTCCATTCAAAGGCTTCCATGGATGAAATTTGTGCAGCAGCAAACTGGGCTTCTCCACATACCTTTATCACTCATTACAAATTGGATGTGGTCTCCAGGGGAAGAGGGTCCTTTGGCTCTATGGTGCTCAGGAATATCCTTCCATAATGCCTCCCAAGATGCAACATAGCTGGGGACTCTGTTCCATATGTCAAGGATAAATGAAGATTGACAACATCAGATAAAGAAGTTATATTCTTCCCATAACATTCCATCTGTGTTGTCAGTCTTCATTTATCCTTGGCACCCCACCTTCCTTCCCCCTCCTTCAGACTCCTTGGAGAATCAGACTGTTATCCTGAAGGGTCAGACACTTGTCCTGGTTATCTGTTATTTCATATATGACCTTGGACATAGCCTCTTCAGTTAATATAAAACTGTTTTTCTGTCTTCCTGTATGGCTGCAAACCCGATCTGAGGTAATCTTGAGAGGGCCATTCTGGATAAGGACTTGGCTCAACGTTTTTTGGTTCTTGCGAGCTGTTATAGTGGCCAAGCCGGTTCAGAGATGTGGAACGGAGTCCAAACGTCAAAGATAAAGATAGACAGCACCGATGGAGTATTATAGTAAGAACATAACTTCTTTTTAATATCTATTTGTCTGCACTAGAAAGAGGTCAAATATTAATGCAGTTGAGTTTGCTGTTGTGTAAGCTTTAAGATGAAATCTTGTGATACCTTGTATGTAGTATGGTTTTGTAATTATTGATGCAAATATGAACAAGCGATATTTGATACTTAGAGGCATCAGTAGACGTTAACTGCAGATGCACCTGGAGGCGTCACTCGAATATAATGAGTTAACAGGTAGGGAAAACAAGACTTGAGGACATTATGAATGAAATTTGTTAAAAAGAAAACATACGTGTATACTGCACGATCATAATAATGGAACTTGTGATGGTTTTGATGTTCTTCGTGTTTCACTGTTGCAGTCATCACATTTGGGTTATCTGCTTGCAGTAGCCCTCAGTTGGCCTGATTAACAAAGTTTTGGGTCCTGCGTCAGTTGCTGCCTCTTCTTCCTTGACATCGGATAGTCAGGGGTATAAAACATGCAGTCGACGCCATTACATCAGTCTTTCATGCTGTGCGGCGCCCGAAATAGAAGCTGTTCACAAGTGTTGGTCGGCCGACTCCTAAAATTTTCTTTTTCGAGTTTCAGAACCGAAGTCTTCAACTAAAGCTAAGTACTCCGCTGGGGAAACTTTTTCTTGCTCTAAACCAATGTCAGTAAAAGTCAATAATTGTATTTCTTGTGGAAAGAAAATACCTCATAAAGATTTCCATTCCTACTGTATTCCTTGCCTAGACCCTGACCACGACGTACCTCGCTGTCAGTTTTGTGCCTTATTTAAACAACTAACTATCCATCGTCGGTATATTTTCGCTTATAAATATTCTGGTGCTCGGTTCAGTTATCCAGATATGTCTTCAGTAAGCCATCTGACTACCGACTTTCCGAAAAAACGCAAAGATAAAGACTGAGACAGACTGCTTAGGTCCAAAGCTGACGACGACGCTTCTCCTAAGCCAGTCGCCAGTTCGCCAGTACTCAGTGAGGCGCTTTCGCAGCCCCTGATACCCGCTACTTCAGATTCGCAGGCCACTACTGAGACCCATTCGGAGTCCGGTATGCCGCAAGATGCTTCAACTGTGGAACCTGCGGATGTCTCTACCTTGGATGGGTCCGGAGCCGCTGTGCAGGCACCAGCTTCTGAGGGTGTATTCAGGCCTATTGACTTGCATATCAAACTGATGCCATCTTCTTCTTCAAGGCCTAAAGCTCGAACCATGCCTAGAAAACTGACACCCAGACTGCATGGTCAGGCCTCTATGCCTAAAAAACAAATGATAAGAATGGCTGAAGACCTTATTACTTTAATCAGGGAAGCCAACCATTACCCGCTAAGAGACCTAGGACTGAGTTTGCTTATGATACTTCTACCAGGAATCTGAAATATCTGTTTCCTCTGATGACCAGAATTTACCCTTATCTACCTATGAGGATTCTGATGCTGAGGACTCTATTCCCTCTGCTTCCCCTCCAGAGGATTTCTCTTTTGGTGAAACCTTGCATACTCTTAGGGAGCATTTTCATTGGGAAAGTCAGGATTACTCTGATTCTAAAAAGAGGCTTGGGGATTTCTTACTCCTGCCCCAGCACATGCCTTTAGCTATCCCTCCTGTACTAGACATTGTTGATGCCTTTTCAGAATCCAGCTTGGCCCCTGACTCTTTACCTCCTGCTCCCAGAAAACCTGATAGATATTACAGGGTTCCTGACTCTCACAAGTTCCTTTTCAAAAATCCTACTGCGGATCCTGAGACCATTTCACGGGGACCCAAGGGCATTAAAGGTACTACTGCCAAAAATCCTACCCTCTATGATAAAGACTTAAGGGCGCTGGATAGATGGGATAAGAAGGTATATACTTCTGCAACCTTGGCCATTAGGGCCTTAAACTGCCAGTTTCATATCTTAAAGTATCAGCAGCATATTATTGGGTTGCTTAAACAGAAAATGATGTTGATTCCTGATTGTGCTGAAAATAAGGATTTACAGGATTTAATGCATTCTGCTGAACAGATTGGAAAACATACTTTGCAATGTGGTTTTGAGTCACTAGAGGCATCTTGCAGGGCTGCTGTCACTGGGTCTGTACTTAGAAGGCATGCTTGGTTTAAGGAGCAATCCTTGCCAGATCATGTTAAAGCTAAATTACTGGATGCTCCTTTAAATCAGGACCGCCTGTTTGGCAGCAAGGCAGAAGAAGTTCTTAAAAAGATGGAGGAAAAAGCTAAATCTATGCAAACTGTTAAAGATTTCTTACAAGTACAACCTCCAAGATTTAGTAGGCATTGGCCCTCTAAGAATTGGTCCTTTCCTGCCTCTTCCAAACCTTTTCAGTCCAAACCCAGATCCAGCAGAACACACAGGCTGCAGTCCCAGGGTACGCACAGGACTAAGCAGTGGGGGGCTCCCACTTCCAAATCTGGGAGTAGTAAAACTCCCCCTATGGTAAACTGTCTCAATGACAACTTTAAAACTTCAAAGCACTTCTCAAGTGAATGCCCCTTTGGGGGAAAGATTGCTCTACATGCAAAAAACTGGGAACTCATTACCCAGGACAAATGGGTTTTAAATATAGTTTCCCAAGGATACAAATTTCACTTCTGCACGTTACCAACCCCAAACGGTTGGCCAGATCTACACCCAAATCAGTGGGCAGAGGCTCAAAAGCAAGTACTCTCTCTCTTAAGCATAAAAGGCTATTCAAACTGTACCAGAAGAGGAAAAGGGACAAGGTTTCTACTCAAGACTTTTCCTGGTACCCAGAAAAGACAACTCATGGCATCCTATCCTGGACACTTTTTTGATGATTTCAAAATTCAACATGCTAACTCTTCACCAGTTGCTTCCTATGCTAGGCAAAGATGCCTGGTTGGCAACACTCGATTTAAAGGAAGCATACCTGCACATCCCAATCAGGGAATCTTGCAGTACACTTCAAAGCAGGCTACATGCACTATCAGTTCTCCGCACTGCCCTTTGGCTTATCTACTGTGCCCAGGGTATTCACAAAGTGCCTAGCTCCAGTCATTGCATTTTGCAGGCAAAGAAATATTCAACAATACCCATACCTGGACGATTGTCTAATTCAGGCAGAAAACCAGGACATACTTTTGAATCTTCTGGCCTTTGTACAAAGGGTGCTAACTTGTCTGAGGTAAACCATAAACGAAAAGAAACTACACCTAGTACCCTACCAACAAATTATATTCCTGGGAGCAAGCTTGAATACGACTTCCCAGATGGCTTTCCTCACGCCAGAGAAACAAATTCATTTGATAACCTACTTCAAATTAATGGCCACAAAAACCCTGCTATCTGCAAGGCAAATACTGCAAGCCTTGGGGTTCATGGCCTCCTGCATTCTTCTAATTCCATATGCAAGACTGCATATGAGGAAACTATAATGGTATCTAAA
Source organism: Protopterus annectens (assembly GCF_019279795.1). NCBI lineage: Eukaryota > Metazoa > Chordata > Ceratodontiformes > Protopteridae > Protopterus > Protopterus annectens. The sequence goes on from NC_056739.1 coordinate 1,120,245,694, forward strand.
AAGCCTATGGTGTTAACGTTCTCAGGATGTAGAAGCAATGATTCCTATCATACCTTGCCTATGGTTAGAGTTTCTTTGGTGGGCAGAGGCCTGCCACCAAAACAAGGGACTGCCATTCACTCTACCCCCTGCCACACAAACCCTAACAACAGATGCATCAGACTACGCATGGGGGGGCTCACCTGGCAGGGAAGTGCATTCAGTGCAAATGGAACCCAAGTCAAATGCACCTGCATATCAATCAGAAAGAAATGTTAGCTGTACAGAATGCTCTGACAGCCTTCGAGGACCACATTCTTCCAGGCAATTAATGGTAAAGACAGACAACACCACTGTTATGTGGCACATAAACAAGCAGGGGGGTACCCATTCTTACCCCTCTGCAGACTAGCCATGGCACTGTGGAACACAGTTTTGAACTACCAAGTGCATCTACAGGCTCAATTCCTGCCTGGAAAACTAATTACACTGGCAGATGGACTAAGTAGAAACCTCATGGACCCACACGAGTGGAAACTGGAATCAAAGACTTTCAACATGTTGACAAGCAAATGGGGGAGCACAGATATAGACCTGTTTGCCTCCCCTCAGAACTACCAATTGGACAAATTTTGCACAAGGACTCCCCACAAACAAGCTTGGAAAGTGGATGCTCTGTCCTTCAGTTGGAAAAAACTATCAGTTTATGCCTTTCCTCCTCTGCCTCTCCTCTCCAAAGTACTACTAAAGATCAAGCAGGACAAACAAAGGACGATATTGATTGCACCAGACTGGCCACGCCAACTCTGGTACCCCCTCCTGCGCAGTGTGTCACTGTTGGCCCCATGGCACCTGCCTCAGACCCCTACCCTGTTGTCTCAGCAGGAGAACCAGATTCTGCACCCTCAGCTTCAAACCCTGAACCTAATAGCCTGGCTAATTACCTAACCTTTCCTTTACCATCCCTCAGTAAACAAGTGCTGGATATCATTTTAGAGACAAGGAGGCCTAGTACTAGAAAATCTTATGCTGAAAAATGGAAAAGATTCTATGCCTGGAACCAATCTCAAGAGATGGGCACAGCAGCACCCAACTTACCTCACATGCTTCAATACTTAACTGAGATGCTTCACAAGGGCCTTTCTTTTTCCTCCATCAAAATTCACGCCTCAGCCATTTCAGCTCATTATAACACAGAACCACACCCCTCTTCTCTCATCCACTGCTCAAACAGTTCCTCAGAGGGGCCGAAAATTTAAGACCACCCAGGAGAACCCCAACTCCAGCCTGGGACCTTAACTTTGTATTGGAGAAAAACTCACTCTTCCTCCTTTTGAGCCAGCTGCAAGTGCAGATTTAAAATTCCTTTCTTGGAAAACAGCTTTCCTTTTAGCAATCACTTCAGCAAGAAGGGTATCTGAATTACAGACCCTTATGGCAGTGGAGCCTTTCATCATTTTTCATGCGGACAGGGTGTCCCTCAGAACCAATCCCTCCTTCATGCACAAGGTGGTATCCAGTGTTGGCTCTTAATCAGTCCATTCATTTGTCAATTTTCTTTCCTAATCCACAGAACAAAGGGGAACAGGTACTGCGCTCCTTAGATGTGCACAGACAACTTAGATTTTACTGGGAAAGGACTAAACCTCAAAGGATATCTGAACAACTGCTGGTGGCATTTGCTGCAGGGGCAGTGGGGAAGGCCATTTCAAAGCAAACCATTTCTAAATGGATAGGCCATTGCATTCTTTTCTGCTATAATCACCATGGAAAACCTATCCCACAGGGGATCAGACCCCATTCAACCAGGGCTGCATTTACCTCTACAGCCTTTCTCAGAGGTGTCCCTACCAGGGACATCCTAGAAGCTGCTACCTGGAGTTCTGTACATACTTTCACCAAGCATTACCATTTACCAATTTTCTCTGAATCCAGAACTGGTTTTGCCACTGCAGTCTTGCAGGGCCTTATAGCTGGTCCTAATGCTGTCTAAATTCCTCCTACCATCCTTAGCTTTGGGAATCTACCCAAATGTGATGACCACAGCAGTGAAACTTGAAGAACATAGTACAGTTGTATACACTTACCGTAAATGTAGATGTTCGATTGTATTCACTGTTGCAGTCCTGGTTACCCTCACTCCAACCCCTGATGTCTTTTGGCTATACCTCTACTCTCCTTTATTATGCTTTTTGGTGTATTTGTTTTTTTGTTGGAGGTATAACCTTATGTGTGTGTGTGTATGTATATGTGTGTATGTATATGTGTGTATGTATATGTATATATATATATATATATATATATATATATATATATATATATATATATATATATACACACACACACACACACACACATATATTTTATTGCTTCCCATTAAGGGGGCACCTGACATCTGGGGCAAGAAAAACTGATGTAATGGAGTCGGCTGCATGTTTTATACCCCTGTCTACCTGACGTCATGGAAGAAGAGACAGAAACTGACGCAGGACCCACGACTTTGTTAATCAGGCCGACTGAGGGCTACTGCAAGCAAATAACCCAAATGTGATGACTGCAACAGTGAATACACTTGAACGTCTACATTTATGGTAATTGTACACAACTGTACCTTTTATGTCCTATTAATGTATGTGAAGCCATGTTGTAGTTTAAAATGTGCTGATTTCATAATGATAAAAAAAAAAAAAAAAAAAAAAATGGATCCTTCAGGCACCAAAACCCACACTGCAGCAGTTGTTGCTACAGTAGAGGTCACATGAGTTCAACTGAAAAATTATAGCAGGTAAGTATTTTAAAAATTATGCATTTGTTCTAATTAGCTGAATGACTTCATGCACTAAAAATTAGGAAAACTGTTCTCATGTACTGCTGTGCATTCACCTGGTTTTTAGTAACTTAGTGTCCTAGTTATGTTTCACTTGGCTGATCTGAACAAGGCACCCTGACTAAAATGACTAGCTTTGGGTGTTAGTTGTGGAACACATGAAGACGTGCACTGTGCAGTAGATGGTAAGCTTTTTTATGTAGTTTATTATATTGCTCTGCAGGAACATTAAGATGTCTATCAGAGCTTTTTTTATTCGTTTGCTGAAATGCTATCATGTTTCTTTAAAGGATCCTTGCAGTGGTGACTGTTGAAATTTCTTCCAATATTCTTGGGGCTTAGAACTTTTCTGAAATCTGTGGAGGTGTGATGGAAGAGAGAGAAGTCATTTTGTTTTTTGGGAATAGGTTCATAGGTTCATAGGTTCGTACTAGGCTATCTGCCCAAGGGCATTTATAAGCCTAGCCCATAGTTATTTGGCTTTCGCCACCCCTTTAGTTTGAATAAAACTATGCCTATTATTTTGCTGTGCCTCTGTCAAGCAGTGACACTGAAGTAATCCCTGGGGTATATCTGCGATCCCCCATCCATTGGTCAAGATTCCTCTTGAACAAGGCCAGCGAGGTGCTGTGCCTCACATGTACCGGGATTTTGTTCCACAGCATAGGGAGTCTCTGGGTGATGAATCTGTCCCTCCAGCACGTTCTATTAATAACCGTGTCAAGGTTTAAGTCTCGCCCTTGTGGTTCTGAGGGATCTAGATTTTTGAGGTGAAGCATATTCATCAAATCAGGGTTTGACATGGCCTTATATGTCAGGCACAGGTCACCTCTGAGCAAGCGGTATGAGACTGAATAGAGCTGGAGTTCTTTCAGTCGGGCAGCATAAGACATATTTTTGAGACCCTTTATCCTTTTGGTGAGGAACTTTTGGGGCCTTTCCAGCTGCTGCAGGTGTCGGGTCAGATACATTCGAATGGGGTATTGTACTCAATCATAGGTCTAATGAGTGATGAGTACAGGGGACGATGACCTCCTTGATCTAGATGTGAATCCCTCCCTGATCATGTGGACAATGTACAAGGTTTTCCTAACTACTTTAGCAACATGAGTGTCAACGAAAGGCTACTGTCAACCTGGGTCCCCAGATCCCTGATGACGACTTCTGTGCTCAGTGGATTGCCACCTATATGGTAGCTAGGGGTAACCTTGTTTTTCCTGAAGGGTATGACTATGCATTTCTTGGCATTTAACTTTAGGCCATGGCTCTGGCACCAGTTATCCGTTTCTGTGAGGCCCTTCTGAAGGATATCTGTGTCAGATGTGTTTTCGACTATGGCGCCCAGTTTGCAGTCATCTGCAAACTTTGTCAGCCATAACCCTCCTGTGTTTGCTTGTACTTCAGAAAAGTAGATGCCGAACAAGAGTGGACCCAGGACTGATCCCTGTGGGACACCACTTGTGACAGGCTTTGAGTCTGACATGGCTCCAGCAACTCTGACCCTGTGGGTTCTGTCACTTAGCCAGTTTGCAACCCATCTTGTGATGTATGGGTTTACATTCAAGCTGATGAGTTTTTCGATGATACCTGAGTGGGGTATTGTGTCGAAGGCCTTTGCCAGGTCAAGGTAGGCTGTATGGACTGCCTTTCCCTCATCAATGGCCTTGGTGACTGTCTCGAAAAAGTCAACCAAGTTTAAAAGGCATGATCTGCCTTTGACAAAGCCAAACTGGGTTGGATCCAAAGTCCGCAAGTTCCTATGTCTTTATTTATGAGTTCCATTATGATCCTCTCCATGGCTTTGCAGATAAGGCTTGTCAAGCTAATGGGACGGTAATTTCAGGGTCGGTGGAGGCACCGCCCTTGTGAAGTGGGACCACAGTCGCGTCGCCACTCCTTGATGCGTATCCTGAGGTGAGGCTAAGATTAAACAGCTGTCCTAACTGTGGGTTTAATTCCTCATTGAGTTCGTGGAGCACACAGCCGGGGACACCATCCGGTCCCATGGATGCTGTGTTTTTGCTTTGGAGAGAGCAGTTCTCACCTGGGTGTTGGAGATGTTTGGGGGCTACAATCCTCTGGTATAGATATCTCTTCTTTTTTGGGGGGGGGAGAAGTTTGCACTGAACCTGTCAGCCAGTATGTTGGCAATGTGTGTAGGTTCAGTAATCTTCACATCATTTTGAACTAATTCTGAGCATATCTGGGAGTTTCCTCCTAGGTTTCTAATATAGCTAAAGAAGGCCTTATGATTGTCTTTTGAGTCCTTGGCGATTTTTCTCTCAAAATTTGCCTTGGATGATTTTATGAGAGCTCTTAGTTTTTTACTTATAATGATCAAAGGTGTCTTACCTTTCAAGGATTTTGCTCTATCTTGTAGTAGCTTCCTCCTTTTGTTGTAGAGCTTGTTTATGGCTGGGGTCCACCAGACTGGACGCTTGCCTTTGGTACAAAGGGTCTTAGTTTTGTTTGGGATTGCCTGATCCATGCAGTCCTGTAGGTGCTGGTAGAAGGCATTTGTAAGTGATTCAGCGGTTTGAGTAATGTTTACCACTGGCTCAGGGGCCTTAAAGGAGACCACATTCGTTTTTAGAAGTGTGAAGTCAGCTTTTGAGAAGTTTTTCACTGTGGTCTTTTTTATTTCAGGTGGGGGCGGGATGAGGACCTCCAGCGAGATTAGTTTATGATATGATCTCACCAGTGAGGGGTATACTTCCGGTGTTGAACATTGTGATCCCATGTTCGTGATGATGAGATCAAGTATGTTTTCTCCTCTTGTGGGGATGGTGACTAGTTGTTCCATGGCATTTGAGTTTATGAACTCCAGGAACCTTTGGGCTTGAGTGTTTGGGCTTGAGTAGTGTTCCCAGTCTATATTAGGGTAGTTGAAGTCACCTAGTATGATGGTGTTTGGAGATACGTTTATCCCCTCCATTGTTTTCAGGAAGGCCATGTGAGGTTCCTGAGTTTGAGAGGGTGGCCTGTAACATGCTACAAATTGCAGAGCAGTCTTGCCTATGGTTAATTGCACCTGGATGGTCTCCGATGCATCGTGCGTTGCCACCAACCTTGAGGTGTGGGTGTCCTTTATGAATATGGACACCCCTCCTTTCTTGGTGTTGTCTGAATTTTGGGGCGGAACGCATGATATGAGGTGAAACCTGCTAGTGCTGGGGTGCTCTCAGGAGCCTTGAACCAGGTTTCTGTCACAGCACAGACATCGATGTTCTCCATACTGAGAAGGGCCTCAATCTTGAGATTGAGACTTCTGGCATTGAGCAGCATTACCCTTAGTTTTTTTACTTTTTTGTGTTCTAGGGTGGTAGGTTTAGAATTTGAGCCTTGCCTAAAAAGGCACTATGGGGTGGCAAGAGCCTTTGCCAATATCCGGAAGCCTAGGGGTGACAGGTGCAAGCCGTCCCTTGCGAAGCAGCGTGGCTTGTCCAGCATGTCATCCCAGGCAGACAGACATTGGATCCCCTTTGAATGACACCAGAATTTAAGCCAATTATTAAAGCTGATCATCTTATCACTGTATTGTGGCATCATTCTAGGTGAAGGTAGGATACTGCTCAAGGTCAGGGTCATACCTGCCTGGGCTACATAATCAGAGAGCTCCTCAATGTCTCTTTTCATGTAGTCCAAGGAGGTGCGTCTCAGGTCGTTGACACCAGCGTGGACAATGACTGAGTCATACTTGTACCTGCTGTTGAGAGACCTGAGTGCTTGTGTTATGTGGCGGATTCTAGCCCCCGACAGGCAGCTTACTGTGACCTTCTCCTTACTCAGTCTGGTGAGCGGGACGTCAGTGTGTCTGACTATGGAGTCACCTATGACAAGTATGTTTGGTGTTGTATTTGGCCTTAAGGGCAGTGACTGCTTTGCACACTGATTTTGTTGTTTATGTGTTGTTTGTGTGGTGTATTGAGTTTGCAGTTGCTTGGGTGTCTGCTTTGGAGGCCTCTGCTGTTTAGGTAAATTTTTACTCAGAGCCTCAGTATGTCTTAGTGTGTTTATGTGTTTGATTCAGTGGTGTGGTTGAGTTATGTGAGACTGGTATTGTGGTGTGTGTAGTTGCCTTCTCCTCCTGCCTGGTCTTGCCAGTCCTGAGTTGAGAGAGCTCAGCCTCCAGTCTGGCTAAATAGCTGCGTCTCTCACAAGTGTTAGTGTTACGTGGGAGGAGGAGAGGGTTGTCCGTGTACATGAGACAATTGTAACATTGTCTCAGAATTCCAAGATTCACCAACTGGGCAGGAGAGGACGCCAGCATCTGACCCTTCGACATGCTAGAAAGAATTATGAGTTGGTATGAGACAGAAAAGTAGTGGGCTTAGCAGGGAAGTGGGCACTCCTGGGGTTTTGCTAGTGAGAGATTTGTATAATATAGGAGTGCTTGACCTGCAAAGAGAATGCTTATAAGACAAGGGATGTGCTTATAAGACAAGTGCTGAGCTTTTTGAGAAGAAAAAGCTATTTGGAACAAGTGCTGCACTTTTTAGTGTAGGTGTAAACTGTTTAGGTTCCTAACAGAGCAGTTCTAAGGGAAAAATTGAAGAACAGACTTTCTAGAGCCAGAAAGAGTTTAACCTTGTTTAACCGGTGCTGCCCGATGCTGCTCTAGTGGCAACTCCGCGCTAAAGCACGTTAAACCGTGCTTGATAGCAGGGGCTGGAAAGAAGCAGGAATAGACCCAAAAGGGAAAATAAAACTACAGTTTCATGTCAGTAACCACCTCTACGGGGGGCAGGGAAGCTGCTCAATGTTAGTCACTGCCACTGATCAACAGAGAGACCCTCCTCCAGCCCAAGCAAAAATGGCCTCACAGAAACTTTCAAACAGTTCAGGAACAGCAAGCCTGTAACTGAAATTTTTTAACTCAGAAAAGTGGGAAAAAAGCAAGATTTTTTTTATTGTTTTTGTTTTTTACAGAGATAGCAGAGGTTCACAAGTAATATCAAGTTATAACAGTGCAGTAAATGACCCCACACAAGAGTGCTAGGTCAAGGACAGAAAATATGCAAGTTTTAAGAAAAAAACGATTTAAAATTAAGTGCAAACAGGAATTTCAGCAAACAGCTTTTGGTTGTGCTCTAAATACAGCTACTAATACAGAAATCAAGTTTAACAAGCCAGAAAATGCTCAAGCTAGGCAGCTATGCAGAAAAACTTAGCAAATAAACAGAGAAAAAATACTTAAAATCTCAAAAGTGGCTCCCTTCTTCTCTCAGCGTTTTTTCCTCTTGGAGGGTGCTTCACCAACAGCCAACAAGCCTGAAAAGATGCCCAAACCACGAGGCAAGTGGGTTTTAAGAGAGGAAGATGAAGGAGTTATGGAAATGACCCCTAGTGGCCAATAAAACTACAGTTTCAAGTCAGTAACCACTTCCACGGGGGGCAGGGAAGCTGCTCAATGTTAGTCACTGCCACTGATCAACAGAGAGACCCTCCTCCAGCCCAAGCAAAAATGGCCTCTCAGAAACTTTCAAACAGTTCAGGAACAGCAAGCCTGTAACTGAACTTTTTTAACTCTCAGAAAAGTGGGAAAAAAGCAAGATTTTTTTTTTTTGTTTTGTTTTCTACAGAGATAGCAGAGGTTCACAAGTAATATCAAGTTATAACAGTGCAGTAAATGACCCCACACAAGAGTGCTAGGTCAAGGACAGAAAATATGCAAGTTTTAAGAAAAAACGATTTAAAATTAAGTGCAAACAGGAATTTCAGCAAACAGCTTTTGGTTGTGCTCTAAATACAGCTACTAATACAGAAATCAAGTTTAACAAGCCAGAAAATGTTCAAGCTAGGCAGCTATGCAGAAAAACTTAGCAAATAAACAGAGAAAAATACTTAAAATCTCAAAAGTGGCTCCTCTTCTCTCAGCGTTTTTCCTCTTGGAGGGTGCTTCACCAACAGCCAACAAGCCTGAAAAGACGCCAAAACCATGAGGCAACTGGGTTTTAAGAGAGGAAGATGAAGGAGTTATGGAAATGACCCTAGTGGCCAATAAAACTACAGTTTCAAGTCAGTAACCACCTCCACGGGGGCAGGGAAGCTGCTCAATGTTAGTCACTGCCACTGATCAACAGAGAGACCCTCCTCCAGCCCAAGCAAAATGGCCTCACAGAAACTTTCAAACAGTTCAGGAACAGCAAGCCTGTAACTGAACTTTTAACTCAGAAAAGTGGGAAAAAGCAAGATTTTTTTTGTTTTGTTTTTTACAGAGATAGCAGAGGTTCACAAGTAATATCAAGTTATAACAGTGCAGTAAATGACCCCACACAAGAGTGCTAGGTCAAGGACAGAAAATATGCAAGTTTTAAGAAAAAAACGATTTAAAATTAAGTGCAAACAGGAATTTCAGCAAACAGCTTTTGGTTGTGCTCTAAATACAGCTACTAATACAGAAATCAAGTTTAACAAGCCAGAAAATGCTCAAGCTAGGCAGCTATGCAGAAAAACTTAGCAAATAAACAGAGAAAAAATACTTAAAATCTCAAAAGTGGCTCCCTTCTTCTCTCAGCGTTTTTTCCTCTTGGAGGGTGCTTCACCAACAGCCAACAAGCCTGAAAAGACGTTAAAAGACGTTAAAGAATGTTACAAGTTTAAACACTTTATATAAGTAAAGCTTTCGGATACAATCCTTTCTCAAAGGATTGTATCCGAAAGCTTTACTTATATAAAGTGTTTATCCAGTGGTTTCCTGCCTTGTTCTTTGCATTTTGGTTCCTAATGTTACAAGTTTGCAGGTTTTACGAGGGGGTGCTGAAAAGTTCTAAACCTAACCTAGAAGGGAATGACACGGAGCCATGAAACTTAAAAGTTATTCAGCATATTCAGTCTGAAGTTCAACACATTTGGCACATTGTTTCTGAAGTTTATGTAACACTGCCAAAAAAAGTCTGAAGTCTGGTCACTGAAATACTGCTCCTCTGCTGCAATCACCTTTGTTTCACTTGAAAATTGTCACCCTTTCAAACTGTTTTTAAGGTTTGGAAACAGGAAATAGGTGGAGCAAGAGCTGGTGAGTAGGGTGGGATATGGTCTATGCACTCAAACCCCAGTTTTGTCAAAATACCCATCGTTTTGCCAACCTTGTGAACAGGTGCATTGTCTTGCAAAAAGAGAACTCATTTCCACATCTTCCCTCTCCTTTTTTCTTTCACTGCCTCCTTTAATAACACAGCAAATTACAGTAGTATCCTGCATTAACTGTTTGGCTCCTTGGAAAATAGTCAGTCATTACAAGACCTTCCTGATCCCAAAACACTGTGGCCATGACCTCACCTGCTGACTTTTGGGTCTTGAAATTCTTTGGCCTTGGTGAACCTGAGTGCTGCCATTTCATGGACTATTGTTTTGTCTCAGGATCATAGTGGTGTAACCCTGTTTCTTTAACAGTAACTAATCGTTCCAAAAAGTTGGCACCAGCTTAACGAAAATGCTGCAAAATCAACTTGGAAGTGTCCACTCAATGTCTTTTCTTGTCAGTGTTCAAACATTTGGGCACCCACTTGGCTGACAACTTCTGCATATCCAGCTGCTCATGGAGTACAAACCCAACACATTTCCTGGATATCTGTAGTATCTCAGCAATTGTTTTAGTCAATATTCCCCAATCTGCCAAAATCAGGCCATGGACATGGTCAACAATTTCAGGAGTTGACACCGTTTGAGGCCTTCCAGACCTTGCTGCATCTTCTGTCTTGAAATTTCCACACTGAAAGTTTGCACATCACTTCTTCACAGTTGAGCAAGAAGGGCACTTGTGACTCATTGTTTGCATCATACTTTCATGGATTTTCTTTGGAGTCTTCTTCTGCAGGAATAGGAACTTCATCACGGCTCGGAGTTCCACACTTGAAAATTCAGCACTTTTCTTTGATATAGTTCGGTCAGTGATCTGAAACAGTGTCAAAACATAGTGTTACAATTCTACAAATTGGAACTTTGCAGGATAAAATAACCCTGTTTTCAGCTACAGAGGTAAAATAATGCTCAGAATTTAATAAGTTGGTCAGGCTTAGAACTTCTCAGCACCCCCTCATATAAATTCCTTTGTCAGAAATGTTGGGAAAGGAAATGGTTGTAAGTAAGGCAATGATCCTTTTTATAAGTGAGATAGTGGTGCAGATGTGATCAGTAAATGTGTCCTAAATTTTACCCATACAGTGGAAGCATCTCAACTCTTTGCCTGCATGGGGTTTTTGAAGTTTAAATGACTGGTATTTTGAGAGCTGTGTTGCTGAAATATTTCAGCAAGTAATACAGTGAATTAGAAATGAAAAAAAAAAGTATTGATGACAACACTGTGTGCAGTAATCTAAGAGGAGGTGATGAAAAGCTGGGAATTTGAAGGAAGTGGTTTAGTACTAATAAGAAAAGTGTGAATTTTATAAGAATATCCATAGATTACATGGATTTATATTTTAAGGCATCAACATATCACTCAATCCCAAGAAGGTAAAAGCAGTATATGTAATATGATACCTACAAATCAGATCAAAATATAAGAGCTCAGAAATTTGCAAGGCATGATCATTTATTAGTATCAGATTTCTTTCTAACTTTATTACAACTACATCCCCACTAAGGAGCCATTGAAAAAGGAGATCCAATTATTTGGGCTGAAAAGAAACAAGAACCATTAAAAATGCAGAAGTCTAGTTCAGGCACAGTAATGTCATACTTTAATACAAGCAGTTCTATTTTATAATAAAAGGATGCAAGTTCTAAAGAACTAGATGCAGCACTAAGCTACATACAAGATAGGACTTAAGTCACTGCAGATATCAGCAGGGACATTTGAGGTTGAAAACAGATACTCCCAACCCTAAGAGGAGTGTGCATGGGCACATAAACATTTTCATGTGGACTTTTTATAAAAACACTTGATAAACCACAGAGGATTCTCACCAAGAAATTGCAGGGTACACAAAACAAGTCTTAAGCAGAAACATTGAAAGTCTTGGCACTATAATCTGTCTCCTTCAGGTTACTAAGCGGTGACCTGGCCCTGATGAAAATGCTACACATTCGTAAGTCAAACTGCACTAGGGTCACTTGCTCCAGGGATTTTAACCTAGCCTCTAACATGAACAGGTCATGCTAGAGAAATAGATAATCTCCTAGAGGCTGCCACTTCTCTGGGACAAGCTTCCAATTCACATGAAACAGAGACCCTTTCTGACTTTCTTCAAACACAACCTAGATCATTGGATGGGTGACTGCAGATTCAATCCTGGGGTGGTACCCATGTCCCTTCTGGACAGGGGAAGTCACTATTAACTACCATTGACCCTTACCTCCGCAAACCTCACTCACCTAACCACCAGCAGTTGGGGCAACTCGGGATAAATATAGCTAGGCTTGTAAGGACTCTTGGACTGTTAGCCTAGTAACCTTCTATGATCCTATGAAACCACAAGTAAGTCAGATTTAACAACTCTATAATAATGCCTCCTCCAGAATAGAGGCCGCTCCTATTTTAAGTTCAGTCTATGTTCTGGAAATGAGCGAGAGAGAAGTGGGTGTTGCCGATTTTTTTATCAAGGCATCCTGTAATTTTGACAGAAAAGACTAAGAGAAGTATTAAAGTGACTGACATGATTATGTGCGCATAACCACTTAATATGAGCACTGGCACCTAGAGACATTGTCTGCAACAGACTGGGATATTGCTTTGCAGAAGAAAATTAGATATTGTATCAGTGATACTTGGCACATAATAAAGAATGAGGATTCTGATGGACACTGAAGGGCATGAAAAGTCAAGGGTGAGTTAACAATATCTTAAAGTAGGAAGTGTATATTGCAAGGCAGAAGAACAATAATATCAAAACTCCAGACGTACATCAAAGTAAAACATGAATTCCTCTTAGGGAAAGTAAAGACCAAGGGAATGGTAAGGGGTAGAATAAGAAGCCAGGGTTGAAGAAACAAAGAAAGATAAGAGCAAAGATATCACATTTATCAAAGATAAGATAGTGATAAGGTTTTATTTAAATAAAAAATAAATATTTTCAGACAAAAACAAACAAATTTTAGAAATAAACAATAAAAAAAAAAAGAATACAATAAAAATTAAAAAAAATATAAAATGAATAATTAACATGAATATAGATGTAATGATTAATAATAAATAATATGTTAACACTAAACTAGGAACATTATAGAACAACATAGAATTGTATAAATAAAATAATCAAAACAAAAATCACAAAAAAAAATAGTAAAACTATGACTATAAATAATATAAATATAAATATAGTTAAATAAGTTAATCCTCCATAGTCATAAATTATGCTAAAATTTGAAAAAATAAAAGAAAAACTATATGAGCACATCAAAAACCACAAAAAAAAAATCTGCTTACTTTTACAATGTATATATAAGCATATATATAAATATATATCTATATCTATAAAAACATTCAGAAAATATTAGTGTTAGAGATGATCATTGAGACCAGGTGGAAAAGGCCCAAAGTGATTATCCAGTACTTTTATGATTGAGAATACCATGCCATCAAAACATCTACAAGCACAGTTCATGTTCATGATTATTGATAATCACTTTGGGCGACTTTTTCCACCTGGTCTCAATGATCATCTCCTGGTTTTGAAATGCCCCACATAGGTTTTTTCTTTATTTTTTCAAATATAGCTTCATTGTTTTTTTGTGATTTTTGAACTATTGATTTAATTTTGATTATTTGTTCAACACTGAAGAAGGCATTTTTGTCGAAAACCGGTCTGTTTTATTTACAATAAAAGTCTGATTATTCACTATGCATAGTAATTGGTTTGGTAGAATATAGGTTGCCAGCTTGGAAGAAGTTACAGGTGAAATGCTGAAAGAGTATTTTATTGTACTGTACAATACAGTAAACTTCGCTTCTTAGCCTTTGACCAAGATCAAGCGTATATGTTCTCATACAAATATTAGGACTCCCAAGTGAACATTGATTGACTTGATAGTTGACTTTTATTAACCTGCTTACAATCTAGCCTAGTTCTTGTTTGTCCTAGATGATTACTGAAGATTCCCCATTACCGAGCAAGTGTTTTCTGCATTTTATTTATTTTAGTTTTCTTTCATGTGGAGTGACACCTGCTCATGATTAGATATAGTTGCATATACTGCTGACATTAACAACTAACAGTGGTCCACCCTTCAGTAACCACACGTCCAGGTTATTCTGTGACTGCCAAGGTATAGTCCACCGAAAAGTGATTCTACTGTACCATCAAGCCATTGAGCTAGTGGAATGTTTTGTGCAGATCAACTGATAAGACAAGGAGGTATTTACTGACAAAAAAATCAGCGGTACAGTAGTCTAAGAAGACAGAAATTCTATACATTCTACTGCTGAAGTGACACCAGCAAACTTATTGTTCAGGTACACTTTTAGGGAGCAGAATAACTTCTTTGGCTGAACTCTCATTGACATCAGATGAAGAAGTCAGTAGCAGAGATGACAGATGATGAGATGAATAGGTATTTTGATAGTAGAAGAGCAAAGGTTCCTTGAAGATCTCTATTGGCAAAAAATAAACAACAACAAAAGTGTTCAATCCAGAACCGTGTTGGATAAAAGACATTAAAGGATTAGTGACATTTGTGACTATTGGAAAGCTTTATGTCACCAGTCTTGCAGAACATGAATGTGGTTATGATTCATGTTTTTGTATTTTGTCAGCAATTAATTATGCAGCTGAAGGTCTCATTGGTAAATGCACCAGTGTTCAGAAGCTCCTAAAGGGTTTATGATAAACCGTCATATCTCCAAGTGACAATATTCTGTCACACGAAATGTTTATCTAAAGAAAATAGCAAATGTGGCTATCCAGTTATGATGTACAAAAAAAATATTACTTCAGTAAATGCTTTCATCAGCTGATACTGGACTTCATCAGACCACATAGTTAAGTAGTGTATAAACTTTTAGCTTCAATCTCATGAAGTCAAGAATCAATTGACAAACTGTTTAGTGAAGTATTAGCAAAGATATTTGCATCTCTTAGCAAGGGCAATTGAGTTTTGTTGTTTTTTAGTTTTTCTCAGTATTGAGTGAGTCATCATTGGACCTGCATGTTTTGTTTTTACTTAAAATTTTAGTAGTAAAGTTATTGCCGTTTCTCAGGACATCTGAAAAATAACATGGATGCATTTGTCATGTGAAAAAACTGCCTCCATTTAGCAAACCCACCTCAACCAGCGGACTAGACCACTGGCTACACATCTCTCAGGTGTCACAAACTGAGGTACATCACTATCTTTAGTCATTAGAATTTTTCTATGCATAGAGCCCAATTAAAAGTAGAACCAAAAATTTACATTAATTTACGATAGTCGTTGAGCTGCAACATTACATTGTTACTAATATAAATAGCTAGATTACAATGATGCATTTATGGCAAAGGGCTGATAAAACTGCTTTATTAACAAAAATAAAATTTCCTGGGAGCCTTAGTCAGTATATTTTGTGTGTCACTAATACTGACAGAATATAAGTGGATTCACCATAATGGATTTAACATGGAATTTTAACTGGAGAAATACAATAGCATGATGTTTTTTCAGCTTGGATCTGTGTGTCCTATATTATTTAAGTAAATATCTTTCTCTGTTCTGAAATCCATAAGGTTATTTTAATCCAGAACATTTTAGTTTTTGCTAATAAAATAATTTTATTGGCCTTTTGCTAAATGTATTTATTAAATGTATTAATGCATTTAATTTTGATGCGTCTTGCACTTCCAGTCTCCAGTTTGTATGTGTCACACAGTTTGGTAAAGGTTGAAAGATAGTATCTCCGTGCAACTACCTTCTCCTTTTCTGCAAAGGGACACATGGCAAGTCATGATTCTTGGAGGCTGCAGGCAAATAGAAAACAAGCATTTGTATCCTGACAAGATTTTTTCTAACTATATACCATCTTCTACAGAGCTGCCCCTCCAACTTCAGTAAACATCCTTATGGGTATCCTTGGCAAGGTGCTTTAGCTAATGAAGGAAAGAAACAATTACCTGAATTAGGACTAATGTCACGCACTGAAAATGTAACTTTTCCTCTCTGTATTAAGTAAAAGCTATAAATTATGAAAAAGGCTAGTAAAGGTGTAAGGGGCTGAATTCCAGTTTATAGTACTGACAAAATAAACTTTAAAACAGTAGCACAAATTCCAAAAGCATGGCTGGAGGAGGAGAGGAATATACTGAGTGGCTAGAAACAAGTTTTCTTTCCCTCAGAGTGGGGGTGTTGGGGGTTTTGCACACTTTGACAGCCCCAGTAGGGAATGGAGCACTGCATTGCAAACAAAGTTGAACAGGGAACACAAATAATGGGAGCGTGTATGTAAGCATTTGTATATCTCATACTGTCCAGGACAGGAAACAGGATAAGCTAAGTATAGGAACACTCACATCCATATTGTGATAGTACTGTTCTCAGTATATTTCTGTCTCTTCTCATTTGCTGGGGGCAAATGGTTTCGGTTAGACAAGAGTCCTCCTAGGACAGGAGGATGAAAAGTGGTGGGTGTCCTGCAGAAGCTGGTCCTGACTCTGAGTCCCACCCTAATTGATATGTTTGTTTGAGACATTGCAGAGCACCTAAGAAAAGCCATTATCTAAAAGATGGCAGCTTTTCATCAGTGCATCCATAAAGTGCTATACCTGGGGAAGAACATTCAGTGGGGTAGCATATATAACTTAGAGTCAGATAAAAAATGCAGGAAAAAGAAAAGGATCTCTGACCAGAAAATATAAACCAATCAGTGAGTGAAAAGTTAGTGACAAAAGCAAACCACAAGTTAGGATGTATGCCTATAAGTAAGGACAGATGAGGTCAGGGGTAGCAACCAGTTTCAACACTTGCCTCATTCCAGGAGATTAGTAATCCATTTGCAGCAGTAATGCTTTTTTTCCTTCCTGGTTCCGAAGTTTAGTAATCCATTTGCCATGGTGATGATTCTTTGTTAATCCACGCAGAGAAAGAAATGCATTCCAGAAGGGTCTATTAGAGAAGCTCCAGTAGACAGCAGAGTTTACTGATTACATGGGGTAAAGTCTCGCACTAGCTGAAACTTAACCTTCTTGGAGGCTTATTTTTTGAATACAGCTTTATTGGATTCTCAGTTTAACAAAGAGCATGTATTCAAAATCAGCATCATCATCATATGACAGTAATATGAATTCATATGTTTGTGTTTCTTTTTTCATAAACATTTTAATATTTCAAAATGTTGAGTTTTTAACAAACCCATAAAACCTGCAAGACATTCATTACTATTTTATGATGCCATTTTCAGTTTTTTCAGCATACCTTTCTTCTCTCTCACTCTGGTCTCCACTATGAAGGCCTTTCCTCTAACAACTCCCCTCCATTTGCTTTATTTTCTTTGTAATACCCACATGTCTTTCAAGGTCAGTGTAATACTTAATTTCTACTGTCTGGTTATCCTGTCTCCTACTGTAATTAAATTCAGTAAGGCCTTCTTGCACCATGACATTTTAGTTCCTCTTCTCCAGTTTAGCACCATCAAGATTTCAGTGATTTAAGTTTATTCACTTAACATATTCCTTAGGGCATTTTGTAATTCATCCTTAAACTTTCTCAGCTCTACATGATCCCCAAAACATGCTCTCTGTTTTTGCTTTTCCTCATTCTGTACCTCCAACAGTTAACTTTGAACCTGAGATAAGATGCTATGCAGTCATCTTGGGATATAAAAAGGTATACCCACAAGTGGTAAAGGCACGGTCTTTCATCTCACCATTTTTGAAAAGATGAAGGTCGAAAACAGTGAGCCAAAAATGTTAAAGCACAAAAAATATATAATCTGAAGTAGTTAACTTCATTTGTCCATCAACCTATGGGTTATTGGATCCATATCGGATCCGAGCCGGCAGCTTCCAACACCTAAGATCCGAGCTCCAAGCTCCTCCCCTTACCCATAATCCCCTGCTATCCCTTCCTGACCTCGGATCTAGTTTGCCGCGGTTCTCTCAGCAGCTTGATCGAGCTTCCAGGTGTGGTGGTGGTTGGATTTTGTGAGAAAAAAAATCTCCTTTTTTTTCTTAGTTTAAACAATTTTGTGTGTGTGTGAGTTAACGTTGTTCCCCAGTAGCTTTAACGTTTTTCTTTTCTAGTGTTTAGTTATCCTTTTTAGTGTTATTCCCTCCCCCTCGTGTACGTGTTAGAGTGTGTGGTTTTGGGGCCTAGCGAGTGTGTTGTTTTCTTTTGTAGGTATGGCGGAGGCACCCAAAACATTCTTTTCAAAGTGTACCGAGTGTGGCCATAAGCTGTCCCCAGCGGATGGCCACACTCTGTGCGTTTTATGCCTTGGGGATGAACATTTGTCCACCGGCTGCACTATTTGCGCAGCGTTCAACCCCAGGGCTCTCAAGGACCGGAGGTTGAAGCTGATTCTGGCGGGACTTCTGCCCCCGGACCCGGCTTCGTCCTCCGGTCCCTCCGTGGCACCTGCCGCGGCTGCGCCACCTGCTATTCTCCTTCCCCTGGCTGGGACTCAACCTCCCACCTTGGGCCAGGAGGAGAGGGAAGCCAGAAAGGAGAAACGCTGGGAAAAGCACCACAAGCGGCGGGCCGAAGCTTCTGCATCGGCCCCACCAGCCAAACGGGTTTCTCCTCCTAGGGCCTCTGAGTCTTCTCCTTCCCGGCTCCGATCTCCCCGCTTTTCACCAGGGCTGGAGGAGGAGGAGACCCAGTCGCCTTCGAGATCATCGAGGTGGCATTCCTGGCCTGCCTCGGTTGTCTCATCAAGTTCTACCCGAAGTATGTCTGACGCAGACTTGGACTGGATGATGTGTAGGTTTCTCCAGGCCCAGCTGCAGATGGGAGTGCTCCTGCCTCCCCCACCCCCCCCCTCTGGGGGGGAGCTCAACCCCCTTTTTCGCCCTGATTGCTCCTTCTCTGACCCACTACCGGGGTTCGGAGCCTTCGGAGCCGGGGGACTGTCGGCACCGATGGCACCTTCGAGTTTGTCGGGTCCATTTTCTTCAGATCCGAGCTCTCGGAGCCGAGAGCTGAGCTTCTGATCCGGGGGTGTCAGTATGGCTTCGGCTCCATCTCGGTCGGAGCATACTGGCCCTTCGGATCCGACCGCGTCGGCTCCGATCCACACGTCGGATCCGAAGGAGGGTCTGCTCTCGGATCCTAGGGAGAGCAGCTCTCCTTCGGCATTCGATGTCATGGAGAGGGTTTTGTCGAGGGATTCCAGGCCCCCCGGCTTCAGCTACGGCTCCACCCTGCACTCCCTCTCAGACGGGTCTGCCTTCCATCACCCGGCCCCAGGGACAGCCTGCTCAGATGTCCCAGATAGTTCCCTTGCTGGAACAGGATGTGGTTGGTGAGGCCTCTTCGGACAGCCCCCCGAGGAGGTCCCTCACAAACGCAAGTGCAAGAGGAGGCACTTGGACTCCCCTGAGTCCTTGACAGAGGACACAGACTTGGAGGAAGGGGAAGGTTCCCCAAGGTCATCCCTGAAGACGTCTCCTTCAGAGACACCATGGAGATGCTTCGGATCAGAGGGGGGTGGTCTGCCCCAAAACCTTCCTCTGACGAGTCTGTGTTTCTGGAGGCGTTTGAAGCAGACCCGTCTACCTCTTGGGTGTCCCCTCCTGCTGATCTCCTGGTAGACCTGATTACTACCAGGACGTGGAAGGAACCGGACACTGTGGAGCCCATTCCAAAGAGGCTGGACAAAATTCTCAGCCCCCCCTTTCAGACAGGTCATGTTGGAGCAAGGGAGCCCCGGTAGATGCCATGTTGGTGGCGGCCGTCACCAAAAGGGAACTGGCCCAGGAGAGTTCCTCAGTCCATCCTCCAGACAAGGAGTCTCAGATGATGGACCATCTGGGGAAGCAGGTGTTCGCTTCAGCCACCTTTTCTGTGAGGTTGCTGAATTATATGGCACACGTGATACGGCTCCAGCAGGATCTTATCAAAGAATACACTGGGTCACCCCCAGAGTCCATGTCGGTGGGGGACAAGAAAGTGTACTCTACCCAAATGTCCACTCTCAAATCTATGTATAATACCTCTATGCGGCTACTATCCCATGCCACGGAAGGAGCCGCTAGAACTAGCGGAGTGGGCGTCATCCTACGGCGACAGGCGTGTCTCCTTCATTTTGATTTCGCGGAACCCTTTAAGGCATCTTTCGCAAATGCCCCGTTTGATGGTTCTGCCTTTTTTAGCAAGACCGTACGCAACACACTGGTCCAGAGCGAAAAAGATGGGAAGACATTGTCTGCCATCGGAGTCCGCTTCTCTGCTCCCTAGAGGTCTTTCTCCAGGAACCCAAAGGGACAGAAGAAGATGTGGTTCCGGAAGTCTCAACAGTCCCGTTTCACTCTGGACCCCTCGTCCTTCAGAGGCAGAGGAGGACAGGGTGGACACTGCCCTAGAGGCAGAGGGGGTCCGAGGAACTTTGGGTCCAAAGAACCTTTCTCTGATCGGCCCACACAGCAACCCTGAGGGGTTACCCAACTGTTCCACTCTGGAGGCAGTCGGGGGGGGGGGGGTTTCTCGAGGCACCTGGCAGCTTGGGAGTCCATTACAACAGATCGCTGGGTGCTTCAGATCATATCCAGAGGCTACAAGATCCCTTTTCTCAATCCCCCTCTCAGTCCCCGAAGCCTCCCCGATGTCCCACCCAATCAAAGGGAGGTGGCAGCTGAGGAAATACTCCAGCTGCTAGAAAAAAGAGCAATCCAGCACGTCCCCCCAGACCAGTCTGGATCAGGCTTTTACTCCAGGTTCTTCTTGGTGCCAAAAAAGACGGGGGACCTAAGACCAATCCTCGACCTGTCCTTCCTGAACCTGTCAGTAGCCAAAGAAAAGTTCCAGATGGTCACTCTTCAATCCATTCTCCCCCTTCTGCAGGAGAATGACTGGATGTGCTCCATAGACCTCAAGGATGCGTACTACCACATTTTGACGATCCAGGAGGTTTCTTCTCTTCTGGCTGGGAGCCAGCCATTACTAATTCAGGGTCCTTCCCTTTGGTCTCACCACAGCCCCCAGGGTGTTCACCAAAGTGTTAACTGTTGTAGCGGCCCACCTGAGACTCCAGGGAATTCAGGTCTTTCCGTACATGGACGACTGGCTCCTGACCGCCCCCACCAGGCATCTACTTTGCACTGCCAGGGATTATTTTCTTCATCTAGCTCCCTGGTTGGGGATCACGATCAACATCGGAAAATCTTCCCTTCTTCTAACTCAAATCCTAGATTTCATCGGAGCCAGATTGAACACCAATCAGCTTCTAGCCTTCTTGACTCCGGACCAACTACGAACTCTGAAACTCCATGTATTGGCCCTTCTACAATCCCCAGCTCCCCCTGTGGAATTGGTCCTGAGAGCTCTAGGCTGGATGGCGGCAACCATCATCCTACTACCCATGGCGCGCTTAAACATGAGAGTTCTTCAATGGACCTTACAAGTCCAGTGGTCCTTGCTGCTACATCCCCTGAGCTTCCCCGTTCCTCTCAGCAGGGTGTGCAAGAAATCCCTCTTATGGTGGCTCCAGTCCCCAGTCCTTCAGAAGGGGCACCCCTTCTCTGTGTCCCCTCCTCTAGCCACGGTGACCGCAGACGCCTCTCACCTTGGGCGGGGGGGGCACTGCTTGGGCAGGGCCGTCCAAGGCACATAGAACCATTCGGAGACCTCATTGCATATCAGTGTCCTAGAGATGAGAGCGGTGCTTTTGGCGTTGCAAGCACTTCAAGGCCTTCTTCCCTTGGGGACAATTGCGATCCAGACAGACAACATGTTGGTCGTCTGGTATATCAACAAACAAGGGGGAACCAGGTCCTATCCACTTTGTCGGGAGGCCATGAGAGTGTGGGAATGGGCTATGTCCACCAACCGCTTTCTCATACCAATGCACATTCCGGGACGGACCAACATTTTGGAGGACAGACTGAGTCGATCCATCCTGTCACCATACGAGTAGTCTCTGAATCCGAAAGTAGCGAAGCAAATCTTCTCCAAATGGGGTCAACCTCGTTGCGATCTTTTCACCTCTCCTTCGAATGCAAAGTGCAGCGACTACTTTGCTCTAATTCCCCCACCCAGGGAATCCCCCAGAGATGCTCTGGTGCATGTTTGGTCTACTTTATGCTTACCCTCCTCTGCCCCTGATGCTAACGTTTTTACAGAAAGCCAGACGGTTGGGGAGCAGAATAATCCTCATTGCCCCATTCTGACCTCATCAAGCTTGGTTCCCATATCTATGGTCTCATCAAGTGAATCCCCCATGGATTCTAGATCCCATCCCGGATCTGATCTCTCACCCATCAGGCCTGCCAACCCCGAATCTGGACAACCTCAAGCTCACAGCTTGGTTGATCCAGTTCCAGTGATAGCTAGGACTCCCGATATCTCATCCCCTGTCAAGGCTATTCTAGTAGCCACTCACAAGCCATCTACTAGAAGAATCTGTAATAGTAAATGGAAGCATTTCTCTATTTGGGCAGAACATCAGAACTTAGATCCCCTTACAGCTCCGTTGCCAGCAGTACTAGATTTTCTGTCAGGGTTATTCGACCAAGGTGCTAGCTCTTCTACGGTCAAAGTCCAGTCGGTCTCAATCTCTCATTATCATGTTGGCAGTGATCTTGGCCCTTTGACTTCGTCCAAATTATGTAAGACCTTCCTAAAAGGCACTTTCCTACTAAGACCTCCGGTAAAAGATGCGGTCCCTCCTTGGGATTTAACTCTTGTACTTCAGTCTCTAACAGCTCCTCCCTTTGAGCCTGCAACTTCAGTGGACCTGAAATACTTATCTTGGAAGACTGCTTTTCTTGTTGCCATAACTTTGGCCAGAAGGGTCTCGGAGCTTCAAGCCCTTTGCGCCAAGCCACCGTATTTGATTTTCCACAAAGATTCTCACTCAGGACCAACCCCCCCTTTCTGCCCAAAATTGCATCAGAGTCTAATATCAACCAATCTATTAATTTACCAGTCTTCTTCCCAAATTATCAGAACAAAGGTGAATACAAGTTGCACTCTCTAGACTTACATAGGCAACCAAGATTCTGTTTGCACAAGACAGCTGCTCACAGGAAATCAGACCAGCTTTTTGTATCCTTTGCTAAGTCCTCTTTGGGAAAACCTGTATCAAAAGTCACATTGTCCAGATGGATTTCCCAATGTATTCTTTTGGCATATGAGAGTTTGGGCCGGCCGGCACCTCAAGGAGTTCATGCCCATTCTACTCGATCGATTTCTATCTCTGCGGCTTTTCGATCTAGGGTATCGTTGGATGACATTTGTTCAGCAGCCACTTAGGCTTCATCTCATACATTTATAAATCATTACAAGTTGGATATTGTTTCCAGAGGGAGAGCATCCTTTGGCTCTGCAGTGCTCATGAACATCCTTCCATGAGGACCTCCCAAGAATCAGGATGCTGGGGGCTCTGTCCCATAGGTTGATGGACAAATGAAGTTAACTACTTCAGATTTAGAAGTTATGTACTTACCATAACATTCCATCTGAGTAGGTAAACTTCATTTGTCAGCAACCGGATTTTCAAAGGACTCCTGCTGTCATGGCGGATTGTTTCCAGGTTAGAGTAGGGAGGTGGTTCTTGGTATCGTATGGTTTATGGCTAAGCAAACTCGATCTGAGGTCAGGAAGGGATAGCAGGGGATTATGGGTAAGGGGGAGGAGCTTGGAGCTTGGATCTTAGCTGTTGGAAGCTGCCGGCTCGGATCCGATATGGATCCTATAACCCATAGGTTGCTGACAAATTAAGTTTACCTACTCCGATGGAACGTTATGGTAAGTACATAACTTCTAATTTTTTTGTAGGGGGCAGATCACCACCCCCCCCCCCCGAAAAATATGTACCAACTCCACAGGGCAAACCCCTGAAAAGTGCTCTGCTGGCTTGCACATTACAGTACAATACATTGTGGTGAAACTGTTAAATTCAACTTTTGCACTAAAGCTCCCCAAAAGACCGTGCATTAACAGCTCATAGGTGAGCTTTCTAAACATATCCTTGTAAGCATTTCCATATAAGTATCCTAAACCATTTTGATTTAGTGGCATGCTAAGAAGCCCTGTACACTTCCCTCATTTATCCTTTGTAATTTGTCCACCTAACCTTTTTCTTCAAATCCTACGCGAGTTCCTCTGATTGATTTTTAAAATGATAAATTATAATCCTGTATGCCATACTGATGATCCCCCTTTTTATAGCCCTATTTATTCTTGGTTCCACAAAATCTTACAACTGGGGTGACCATACAACTGCAAGTCTTCTCTCTCCCTCTGTTCTGGTATTATTCCCTGACATGTAAGCCTATAAGCCTATCCCTTTTATGTAACGCACACTGTTCTTTTGCTTCCTCCCATTCTATTAGTTCCACAACCCCCCCCCCCCCAGCCAATAATTTGCTCTCAATACCTTGGTTTACTGGCTGATTTTCTCCAATTATTTCCTGTTGTTTTTTATATATCTACTTTTTCTCCCTATATCTGGGAACCCTATTGACTGGATAAGATGTGACTACAAAAAACGTGCGGTTTCTTTTGTCCATAAATGCAAATATTCTTAATTATGTGAAACAATTAGCAAATGGTATTACAGAGCATAAATATCAACAAAGTTAGTTGTGCCATGTCTAGTAGCGTTTTTGTTTTTGCAGAAGTTGAAAGCAAGAATTTGACAATGCTCAACTGTGACTTGAACTGAATATGAACTGCAGTAATAGTGGTTAAAGATAGGGGGTTCAATGAATAAAATAAGGAAATATGAGTCAGTGAAGAAGCTGGTAAAGACTGGAGCACTTTACTATAATTTCAGTAAGTACTGTACAGTACTTACACTGAGAGGATTTGATTAAATGTAGGGTGGCAGTCACTTCTTAAAATGGGAAAAAATTGCCAGATGTTTACATCAAATTGCCTCATACCTATGAAAAAATGGAAAGGCAACATGAATTTGTTGGTTTTACAGTAGAAATAGTCAAATGTGACTTGTCATATTGCATGTTCTGAATTCTGGAACCTAACTTAAACTTCATATTTTGAGGTGTTTTATCATTAAGTACCATATTCAAGCAACAGTATTAGTTATGATTCAAATAACATTTTAACTTTATGACCTTTCTTTCTGAAATAGTAGTAGTAAAAATGTTTGCATACTCCTTGAAAAGATGCAAAGGCTACAAGAGCAAACTTAAAAAGACTACTGTGTTTTGCTTTCCTCCCCTTACTCCTGTATGCAAACCCTTCCTAGAATGATTTTTCGGTGTCAGGATGGAAATTCACGTTGCCTGTATTTGGCAAGTAGTCCACTGCACTTTCCTGCAGATGTATATTTAATTAGATACGTTTCAACATGTGCTCTTAGTTGACATGTACTTATTGTCACAGAAAACAATTTTAATTGTGTAGTAAGTCATTTTTTTAGAAGTCTAACATGAGACACAGATTTTGGTTGTGCAAACCATGATGAAAGCATATCCAAACAGTATTTATTTTCATATCCCAAACAAGGGCCTTCAATTTTCATTGTTACTTACCAGTGTGATAGTAATTTTAGAATATACATGTCTTTAGTTTGTAAATACACATACATATTCTGACAGAAGGATAAGCAGTGCCTTTCTCCACTTAGTGTGCTTTTTTTTTTCATTGTGCTTCATAATTTATGTATTGCTAAAGTCTAGCCCCATGACACACTGGGATGGAGCCCTGACTGTGACCCAGGCTACCAGGGTTTGACTAGTGGCCCCAGCACTGGTGGAGTCAAATAAAGAAATGGAGTGAAGGAGCATGTTCTGTTTTTTTCTCCCTTGTGGAGGGTGACATTTATGCGTACACAGAGGCACACAAGGTGGTTTCCGTGGTGGAGATTAGGGCAAACATTGTTTATGCTTTGAGGGTAGGGGCAGGGATGCATGGAGGGATCACCCCTTGCAGAATGGACAAGATGTTCTCTCCTTTCAGCCCAATGCATGCTCCACCTCTGCCATCTTACTGTGTAAACATAGGACAGGGAAGACCAGTAAGAAAAATGTAGTCACCCAATGGCTGCTTCACTGATTATACCTTTCAGTGTACTGTTGCTGGTAGGGAAGAAGGAAGCTGATAGAGCGAGAGATGGTTTCATGGTCAGCAGGAGCAAAAACTGCAAAAAAATGCACCACTAGACTGTCAAGGAACAAAGACTGTAGAGGAGGAAATGTATTAGTTTGTTTATTTCTATGGGGAGCCCAGAAAAGACTTGTAAAAGGGCTTGCACTTTTGCCCTCATGCTGACATATGGAAGTTTTACCTTTATGGTAAGAGAGAAGGACTGAGGTGTCAGACAGGCTTTCTTTTATCTGTTTTTTTTCCTCTAGTGGAAGACGGTGTCTTATAGATGTGGATCTTTGCATATCATCTTGAATTTGGTCAGATGACTTTGTGCCCTGATGAGGTGCCAATTCATTTCCTGAATTTGCTGGGCTTACATGTTTACTTGACCATCATAGCTCATTTTGATATTCTTTCATTTGCATGAATGAAGTGTGAACACTGAAAGTTATGTATACAATGTCATTGGTGAAAACTACATGTATTCACTCAAGAAAAGAATGAGGCATGTAGTACTTGGGGAACGTGTATGCTACCTTTCAGTTCCTTGCTGATCTGTTGCAGTATAACTTAACTGAGTTGTTTTCCTTTCAGGATTCCCCATTATTACACCTGCTGCATATGTATGAAATGTGCCAGGAGAACAAAAATTACAGTGAAGCAAAAAACAGACTACAGGAGTTTCACATGTGCCTCACCAGTGTAAGTCATGACTTATTTAAACTGACTGTTCTACTGTTAGCACTTTTAAATGAATATCTTAAAAGTTTAAAATACATCTGTTGCTATAGTTTGACTAGAGCATTCCAGTTGATAAGCTGATTTATCACAGTCATATCTGCCATCTTACTTTTTTGACTTTGTAAATAAGGTATTGTGTGAAGGAGGGTTCCAGTTACAAGTCATTCGTCATTAGCATGCTCCTCATATTAATTTAGGTATTGCTTCAGAAGGTGCTTGTTTGATGGAGTTGATTTAATGTTGCCAGTTGCAAAAAAAAAAAATCGTAAGACTTTCGGATTTATTCTATAAGTGTTCAAGATAAACGACTCTGCCTGACACTTCAGATGAGAAGATTGTATTTTTTTCCTGCTGACATCAGCATATAGTGAAAGAGAGAGTTTCTATATAGTTGGCAACAAAGGCAGTTTTAGGAATACACAAGTTTATTTACTAAAATTATTATTTGGTAGCATCTTCCATTTTAAACAATGTGTAGTGAGAGATGTGTGTGAGCGCATGGGACAGAAATATCAACTGCTGGCTGCATGCACTGCTCTGTCATTTGTGTGACTGTAATTGTACTGAATGTTCAAGTATGTTCAAGTTTGCTATATTGGAAGTGTTATTCCCACATCATAGAGGGGGGAACATAAAGGCTCTATTAAGTGAGAAGGAGGTGAGATGGCAGATTTTATTATATGCCACCACTGTACCAGGTATAAATAAGAATATATCTATCAAACCAGTAATAGAAGCCAAGATGTGACATATGCAAGGGTTTGAGTACTCACAGTTTTTAAGATGGGGAAATTATGTAGTGGGGGGGTTGCCTGAATATAAATGGGTGATTGACATTGGTTGGAATATTTTATTTAAACTTTTAAAAGTGTTTTTTGTGTTCTGATGAAGTCTAGTACAATAGATGAAAGCGCTTAACCTTTTGTACTGTTTTTAAATAAATTCTACTTATAATTAATTCCAGTTTGATCGGCTACATTCTTGGTTTCCACAGTATTTTTTTTCTTGTGATTTAGTAGTGGTTGTGACTACAAGGTTCCTGTTTTTGCATTTTGGTTGTTTTTGCCATGAACTCACTGGACGAACTGCCTTCGATTTTCTCCCCAATACGAAGGGATGAAATTCAAAAAATACAATCTGAGATGGTTATCTTGAAAGGGGAGGTAACTAGATTGATTGACTTGTTCAGTCAACCTATTAGTAGCCAAAACAGTGACTCTGCACGTTCTACGATCTTATGTCATCCACCTGGAAGTGCAGGAGGAGCTTTACTCGGTCATGGTGAGCATGAGGATTTTATCAATACTCCTACTAGCATACCCGGTTCCTCTCATGGTATAGTTGCGGGTCAACTACAGCCAACGTTTAACAACCGCGAAGGCGAAGATGAGGGCAACAATACGGAGGACGAGGTACATAGCTTGGGAGCTATTCCAAAGAAAACTGTACCAAAAAGAACATATTCTGTTGTCGCTAATCTTGGCAACCAAGGTACTGTATTAGATAGAGCACCTACTTGCTCACCCGATAGACAGAGGACAATAAAAGTAAACAATAACTTCGGAGGGCTTGACAGTTTTTTAACCAACGTGCAGGACTTTAAATTTAATGACGATAGTAAAGCTGATAATTCTAATACAAATGAACCAATTGATGGGACATGCAAACAGATGATTTTTGTTGTTGGCAAAAAACTGAATGCTATCAAAGGGATTCAGTTGGATGATGCTTATTTACATTGTTGCATTGCTTTAAACATTGTACCTATGGGGCTTAGATTTTTTAAGAAGCCCCTAGGCATAGATATGACTGACGAACTGATGAATGAATGCAATGTTATGTTTGATAGTTTTGGTATTACTTTTATGAAGTTTCTAATCAAAAGTAATGACAGTAAACTTGTTAAGGAGGTTGAAACCTTGAATGAACGTATTACACAGGATTTATTGTTTGACCAATGGCAACAATTATATAACAAACAGTACTCGTATGCTAAAAGCAATAACCAAAAAATTTTTCATAGGAAGTGTGGTAAACTACAGAGAGACCTGACACAATGTAAGGAGGGAAAGGTTTATAATTGGGAGAAGGTATATAAGTAGAAGAGAAAGCAGGAGGGTATTATCAGACACTTCCAAGAAGCAGAGAGGTCTTATAGATAGACCACGACATGAGGAATTTCAATATTTTTTGGAGGAGGAAGCAGAATGGGAGAGTGTGGGAAGGGGAAGGGGGCCCCAAAGGAACCCCCAACCTCACCAATACAGAGAAAACAGAGTGAAAAGGTGAAAAGTAATGAGATTGTAGAGATAGTTAAGTATAACAAAATTAAATATGGCAAAGGGAATTTCTTTATATATAACTATACTACACTTACATTGCAAGAAGAACACTTTGTATTATTTAGAAAAGGGATCAAATTTGTGCCCAATAAGAAATTCAATGTGGTGGATAATATTATTGAATTCAAGTTATTTTTATGAAAACTGAATTTAGGTATATATTTTAAGGAACCAGGAAAGAAGAAATGTGATCTACAGTTGAAAAAAAGAAGCTCCTTTACCCACCCCCACCCCCGCTTAATCCTTTATTGGCAAGCTTTGAGAAGGTGGTTGTTGATGAACTATATAAATTATCAGATTTTAGTAAACAACAGAAAATGAAATATAATCTTAGTAAAAAGGAAAATGAGTTACTAAATGATTTGAGTGCCAATAACAATATTAGAATTTTACAACCAGATAAAGGGGGAGGGGTGGTGTTAGTAGATAACAATGATTATTTAAATGCTATTCACACCATCCTACAGGATTCAGATACTTATGAGATATCATCTGTCAATGAAATACACATCGCCTATCAACTCATAGATTCTTTATTGGAAGTATACTTGTTGGACAACAGAATAGAGATAGACTTGTATAATGTTTTGAAGGTAGAACATCCTTTATTGGCCACTATCATGGGCATCCCAAAGATCCATAAAGATATATTGCATCCACCATATAGGCCTATTATTTCAGGAAGCAAATCCAAGACCTTCCCTTTTGGGAAGGTAGTGGATACTTGGTTAAAACCTATTTATGTTATGACTAAGCATATAGTTAAGGATTCCTGGGACTTTTTAAGTCAGTTAACATCTAGCCTATGGAAGGAAAGTTTAACCATAGATGTGGTGAACTTATTCACATGCATCCCAAGAGACGAAGGTATGGACAGGTTTGTCAATAGTATCAGGAAATTTTCCAACTTGGATTGGGACAGAACTTTGCTTATTAGTGAATTTATGAGTATTGTACTTGATTACAATTTTATATATTTCGAAGGAGAATACTACAGGCAGAACAAAGGGGTAGCGATGGAAGCAGCCAGTGCCCAATTTATGCCAACCTAGTCCTTTTGGATTGGGAAGAGCAAGTAATATTTAAAAGTAGTTGGATGAAATATATTAAATGTTATATTAGATTTTTAGACAATGTGTTTATTCTGTGGGATGGTAGTGAAACTGTAGTGGAATAATTTGTTGGATATCTGCATACATCTAGTTCCTTTCTCAAGTTCACATACCATGTTAGTAATGAAGCCATTTCATACTTGGACACATATATTTCTCACACTAGCACTGGATTTAAGTCTAGAATTTTTAGAAAAGAAACCTTTAGTAATTCCTATTTGGAATATAATAGTTGCCATCCTAACATTCAAAAGAAAAATATAGTAAAAGGGCAATGCATAAGAGCAGCTCGGATGACCTCAGATTATAATGAAATGTTACAGGAGTTGCTTTATATAGGAACACTATTTAAGGAACGTGGTTATCCCCCCATAGTGGTTGAGGATGTTGTGACATACGTAAGCAGTGAATGGGGAAAAAATATAAGCCATTATTAGGAGTTGAGGTTTGTATTGGTATGGACAAGGGGAGAGAAACAACTACTAATGAGTTTAATAAAGCTTGTATCCTACCCTATGGGAAAAATACGATAGATGTAAAGAATATTATTCGTAATAATTGGAGTATCCTGAAATGTGACCCAGAATTATTCTGATTGGTGGGGGAACATCCCAAGTTTGTCCGCAAAAAGATGCAATATGAAAAATAGGTTATATAAAGGTCACATGCATACCAAACCTTATAAGTCCGGTACTATAAAATGTGGCAGATGCAATCAATGCTCTGCCATATTAGAAGAATTTACAAAGTGTGTAGGGAATAGGAGCCATACTACAATAAAGTTTGCCAAAGACGATTGCCAAACTAGGAATGTCATATACCTTGCCTTGTGTACAAGATGTCCTGGATTTTATGTGGGGAAAACTGGACAATGCCTGAAGGATAGGATATATGATCATTTATATGCCATCAAAAAAGGGGACATCAACAATGCCTTATATAGGCATATTAGAGATAACCCTGGTTGCAACATGTTCATGTTTGCTATATTGGAAGTGTTATTCCCACATCATAGAGGGGGGAACATAAAGGCTCTATTAAGTGAGAAGGAGGTGAGATGGCAGATTTTATTAAATGCCACCACTGTACCAGGTATAAATGAGAATATATGTATCAAACCAATAATAGAAGACAAGATGTGACATATGCAAGGGTTTGAGTACTCACATTTTTTAAGCTGGGGAAATGATGTAATGGGGTGGTTGTCTGAATGTAAATGGGCGATTGCCATTGGTTGGAATATTTTATTTAAACTTTTAAAAGTGTTTTTTGTGTTCTGATGAAGTCTAGTACCATAGATGAAAGCGCTTAACCTGTTGTACTGTTTTTAAATAAATTCTACTTATAATTAATTCCGGTTCGAGCAGCTCTGTTCTTGGTTTCCACAGTGTTTTTTTCTTGTGATGTACTGAATATTGTCTGTAGTTTTTGTGAAAATGTAGAGCAGTTTATAGCTGTTGATATGCATCTGATAAAAACTAAGACTATTGCACGTTTGTAACATTCTTAACAGTCCTCATCCAGCTTTTCCCAGCACTGGTAGTTGCGTAGGTATTTTTTGTCCACTGGTAACCTCTGTAATGCACTTGCTTAGCTGACTTGTTTCATTTTTTTATCTTTATAATAACGTCAATTTTCAAGACACTAATTGAACTCCAATGAGAAGGGTTGTTAGATGTTTTTGTTTGTTGGCACAGTGTTTTTATATACTGACTGGAGATGGGATTGCTTATATTTGCATTTGCACCTTCCTTTCTGCTTTGCTTATTACTTTGAAACCCATGCTGATCTATTCTGAAAGTCGGTTTCAAAAAGTCACTTTATTTTTTGTTGCATAAGATAATAAATCTTATAATGTATTGTGTATGTGTATGTTTTAATTTAATTCTACTTATAATTAATTCCGGTACGAGCGGCTCCGTTCTTGGTTTCCACAGTGGTTTTTTTCTTGTGATGTACTGAATATTGTCTGTAGTTTTTGTGAAAATGTAGAGCAGTTTAGAGCTGTTGATATGCATCTGATAAAAACTAAGACTATTGCACGTTTGTAACATTCTTAACAGCCCTCATCCAGCTTTTCCCAGCACTGGTAGTTGCGTAGGTATTTTTTGTCCACTGGTAACCTCTGTAATGCACTTGCTTAGCTGACTTGTTTCATTTTTTTATCTTTATAATAACATCAATTTTCAAGACACTAATTGAACTCCAATGAGAAGGGTTGTTAGATGTTTTTGTTTGTTGCGCCAGTGTTTTTATATACTGACTGGAGATGGGATTGCTTATATTTGCATTTGCACCTTCCTTTCTGCTTTGCTTATTACTTTGAAACCCATGCTGATCTATTCTGAAAGTCGGTTTCAAAAAGTCACTTTATTTTTTTGTTGCATAAGATAATAAATCTTATAATGTATTGTGTATGTGTATGTTTTGTGTATTTGGAAAGAAAAGGCAGTTTGTGTTTTGAGACTCCTTAGCTTTATTTGGGCACTTGGTTGTATATTATGCTGAATGAAGTAAGTGTGGTGCATTTCATCAAGCTTGAGGAAAGTGCCATAATCCTTCTGCAAAATTCAGCTGAAAAAAATAAAGGCATATATTCCCTGGATAAATTAGGAGATATAATCCTTCCCCGATATCTTGATATATTCTACAAGTGTTCAGCAAAGTGTGAGACTTTGCCTAACACACCCTTTCTTCGTATTACAACCTGGATATCATCTCTAGGAGTTGTGCAGGATTTGTCTTTGCAGTCTTGTAGGGCTTATGTGATCTTCCATCATAGGCATAGAGCCAGTTTGGGTACTGCTTTACTGCTCTTCTTTCTGTTATAATTCCTGATGTAACAGTGATCCTTAAACAAAGGAAGGGCAAGTCTGTGTTCATACTCACTACAACAATAGATGTTTCAGCTCACAGGTGCCATGTTGGTTCCCTTTATCCAGACTTACTGCAACCATAGGTGTTTGAATAAGAGCACTGCTGCAATATAGGTTTCACCCATCCCATTTTTTGCCTCCACTGTCTGTTGGTCATTAGCTGTCTCCATGGCCAGATCACCCATCGCTGGGGCAAAGATTGACTGGGAGGAGCCATCATTCAGACAGCCAACAGGGATGGTTCAGCGTTTTCTGCTTAGTAAGATCACGGCTGTGGCTATCAACTTAATCCTTAGTCTGCTTCTGTATGTTTATGTTTTTCTCTTCACGGAGGAGCCGTCTCTTTCTTCCTCGCTGATTTACCTTGAAGGTGGGATAGATTTTTCTAGCCCACTTTGTGGGTCCCAAAAGCTACTTCCCTAGTCAACTTAATAAAAAAGAAAGACAGAGGAAAAAAGACTGATGAGTGGCATAGGTGCCCCTACCCTTTTATTACCTGCATAGAGATATCCAAACGCCGTGGAGGTTGGGCCATATGGTCAGATATCTGCATGTGGTGTAATTCCATGTTATGATTCATATTGCAGTAGTGGTCTTACTGGAACATCTACATTTATGGTGTTATAACTTATTCAGCTGGTAAGTGTCTTGCCCTTTCCTCACTATTTAATTGGCATACTACATCCTGTAGTTTTTTTGTTAAGGTGACTAACTTCTTACCCAGATGCCATCTTTCAAGTGTCTGAATAAAAACAATGCTGTTATACTCATTTGTGGTTTTAAGAGCTATAGGTTGTAGGTGCATTAGTGATATTGCTGTGGGGAGGCAGAAACGCATGAGAACTGTGATGAATGAATGATGCTACTTCCTTAGTAAGAAATAACATCCACAGTTACTGTCACTAATATTCAGTTTTTCTAGCTTAAAGAAGCATTAGTGGCATGTGGTTCAGATACATTTTCTTAACATTTGTATTCTTTGTATGTATTTAGCTGAAAACCGCACCAAAGCCGTCTTGTGAGATACCCGTGGCTTGGCTGCAGTCACAGGCGACTGCCCTCCTCCTCCTAATGCTGCAGCAGTGCCAAACACAGTATGAACTGAGAAAGCTTCTCCAGTTATTTGCAGACATAGACAACATTCTTATCTCCAGTGGTATGTTGACAAGTTCATGTTCATAGTTGTATGCAGTGTATCAGCTTCAACAATAATGAAATGGTTTCATATTATACAAGCACTTTTTTCCCGTTTTATGTATAAAATCATAAATCACGTCTTAAACAGTGTTCACACTAATTGTAGTCTAAAAATGTTTCTATAGCTAGCCTTCTAAAATGTAGCCATCTGTTTTTTTTTTTTTAGTAACATTTTGGATTTGAGCCTAACTCATTTGTAATTGATGGAAAAACATACACACACCGCTTTCCAGTGACACCCCTGTCATGTGGATTAGTGGAATGATGGTGGAAGGAATCCTAGGCTTGACTAAAAAATATGAATTCATTTAGGTTCATAGGTTCATAGGTTTATACTAGGCTATCTGCCCTAAGGCATTTATAAGCCTAGCCTAAAGTTTTGTGGCTTACGCCACCCCTTATATGGAAACAATACTGTGCCCATTAGTTTGTTGTGCCTCTGTCCAGTGGTGACACAGAGATGATACCAGGGGTAAACCTACGATCTCCCATCCACAGGTCAAGATTCCTCTTGAACAGAGCCAGCGAGGTGCTCTGCCTCACATGGACCGGGATTTTATTCCACAGCATAGGGAGTCTCTGAGTGATAAATCTATCCCTCCAGCACGTCCTATTTATATCCGTGCTAAGGTTCAAGTCGCTTGCTCTAGTGGTTTTGGATTTTTTGAGGTAGAGCATGTCCATTAATTCCGGGTTGGACATGGCCTTGTATGTCAGGCACATGTCACCTCTGAGCAGACGGTATGCGACTAAATAGAGCTGGAGTTTCTTCAATCTGGCAGCATATGACAGATGTTGGAGTCCCTTTATCCTGTAGTGATTTAGTGATTATTATTTTGCAGTTTACTGACATTAAGGTTCTGAGGAGTCTTGCAGGTGTGTCCATTCAGCTATAGGTAACTTGGGCATTAAAATATTAAAAAAAAAAAGTTTTACTTATACACAAAGCCACAGCCTTTCCCAGAAGAGACCTCGGACCGTATTGTGTGGATGTTAGCATATTTGCGGAAGACTTTGCTATATCCACAGCACTTGGATGGAGTTGTTTTTTTAACTATGTATTTTATCAAAACAGAGATGCAAGAGTGGGAGTTAATAAAACTGATTCAAGTATAGAAGCTTGATGTGTCTGTGTATGCATCCAAGTGATGTCTTTTTTTTTACCAGACATCTTTATTAAATTTTCACATATGACAAAGGCAAGCTTATATTTATATAAATTAAAAACATACAAAATGATACCATTTAGTTGCAAATAGTTTATATCACAGACACCATTGAAACAACTGTAGTTGCAAACATTATATATCACTTATAAAGCATCCAGTAATTGTCAGTTAAGCATTATATGGCTCATTTAAATCCTGCCTTTTAAACCTCGTTCCTACTCTGCATATATTGTTCCCACAACTATCATTTTTCCTATGTAGTTTGCTCCTTCCCTTTTCTAAAGATCCCAATTCCACTTGTTTTATCTCTGTTACTATATTCACTACTTCTAGTACAGTTGGTGTAGACTTTGATTTCCATTTTCTAGTAATTGCTTTTTTGCCAGCCACCATAATTAGACTCAGCAAGGCTTTTTTACTATGTCTAGGTCATCCAAATGATGTCTTGTGAGAAGGTAAGGTAGCCTATGTCCCATTTAGCTGCCTTTTGTCCTTTTTTGTTGTGGGGAGCTTCATTTTGATAACAGATTACTTGATGTAGGGGAATATGAACTGTTGGCTATTGCACCGTTTATCTTTTCTGATGAGGCTTAGTGTTGCTGACAGTTCCACATTATTGGAAGATGACAAAGGTGTTAACAGTGGATTGTGTTCTTGAAGCATTTTTTTTATCTGATTCAAAAAAAATAAATAAATCAGCAGCTCTAAATGCCCTGTTTTTTTCAGGTGGCCTCAGACAATTTTGAGCATAATTTTTGTGCTACTTTCAAATGCCATTACAGCCCCCATGACCACATTTGTGATTCAATGCATTCCCTCATCTTGCGTGTAGCAGTTTCTTTCCAGGGATACCCCTGACGTATGTTGATCAGTAGAATGGTGGTGGAAGAAATTCTAGACAAGGCTAAAGAGTGCAAATTCATTTAGCAGCCTATCCTTCTGTGAGAAGGGTACAACATTTGAGCAGCCAGTGGCCAACTTCTGTCACTCTGTTTCTGTGTTGGGTGGGTGAAAGTATTGCACTGCTTGGTAGCTGTGATGATGGTCCAGTTGTTATGAAAAATATAGAAACGTCTGAATGGGAGGCATAAACATCCACAGTGAGTCCATACACATGGGTGCACAGCTGTACTTCCTGTATTGGTTATCACTGCACATGGTATGCATGGAAGATAGGAGTAGTGGCTGTTGTACAAGAAAAATTATCCTGCATTTTGTTGGCCTTAGTTGTCCATAGCCAGCCTTTTCCTCAACTGTGAGGACATGTACTTTGTGCTGTAGGAGCATGAGCTCATATGAGGGGTAGGGAGCAAAATTAGCATATGATAAAATGCTCATGTATTTAGATTTTCCAAAACGTTAAGGAGGTACTTCCTCTCAGTTTACCAATTATTGAATCAAATTTACAAAAAGCCATAGAGAGCCTGGAATGTCTGCTCACCATGAAGCAGATGTAAATCCTGGTTATCAGAAGTGGTAGCCTTCTTTAGTGAGCACCATCCAGCTATCTCTTGACTATGTCATGTGACCACTGTTTGACAGATGTCCCAAAAGTACATATGTGAGCTTCCCTCTCCCAGATTATCTAGAAAACAGGGCTGCTGCACACCACAAAGTTTATTTATTTTTATTTATTTATTGTTTTTTTGTGGGGGGATAATTCAGCCTGTAAACAATTATCTTTGCCCACCCTCCATTGTGAATGAGTTATGTTTTTTACTACTTTGTTTCATAGTAGTTTTTCTCACATGCAATTTATCTAATAATTCCTTAAAAAATTCCAGCCTCGTAAAAATGAAAATCTTCTCCTGTTTGTTGCTTTTTTTAATTTCATCCCTATGATTTTTCCATAGATATAATAAATAATAATTCCTGTTGTCATGTTGTACTATTCCCTTTTATCTTTTTTAAATTCTATACGGTCTTAATTTTCCAGTTTCTCTTGTAATCATATGATTTTGTCATTATTTCCTCCTTTTGACTACTTTTTCTATTCATTTTAATTTTTTCTTCTCCCCATATTTCACATACAACTTTTTTTCTATCAAGCTACCATTCTTCCTTCATATTTTTAAAACTCCAAAAAAGGTGCATAGGTACAAAATATACAACTGGATTTTTTTATTCAAGCCGCCTTCTACTCTCCAGGTAAGCAATCTTTTCTAATGTATATGTATTTAACATATATACATTCTGTCTAAAGGATGAATATAATGTTTTCTACCAACTAACAGACTACTTTGTTTCATCCAGAAGTTTTTCCATTACTCTGTTATTTGCCTGCTTTCTCCAAACCTGATTAACATATATATATTTTGTCTCTAGTAAAATATAGTCCATGTATCTTTTTTATTTCACCAAACCCTTTATTTTTGCTTTATTTAACCTTAATCCCGTTTTACTTGATCCTTTTTCCATCCTTGTCACAGTTTCCCTCATCCATACTATAGTTTTGTTAAAATAATGGAACTGTCTGCACATGAAAAATATACAGTCATTATTACACTTTTTTCCATTTCCCATCCTGCTTTTCTCTCATTTTGCCAGTACATTTTTGTGTTATTTATTTCACTAACACAGGTAAGCATATATTCATCAGACACTCTTCTTTCTCCCATTTTTTAGTTTTTATTTTCCTTCCTAACCAACCATTTACAATAACTTTCACCCCAAGACATCTCACATCACTTCTTTAATACCTTTATTTTTCCCCAAAACCGATAATCCCCTAAAATGTCTTACATTGCCTCATGACTTAATGAATCAAATGCTTTTGCTACATCACGTGCAAACAGCTTTACATCTTTACTTCACCTTAAAATAGCACCTATTACTTCTTTTATTATTACTAATGTTTCCTTCCCTTCTTTTCCATGCAGTCCATATAACCCTTCCCCTATCACTTTTCACAAATGATCCCCATTCTGTTTTGTATTATTTTCATAAAGAATTTGTGATCAGTATTCCCAAATGCTAATAGCCTCCAGTTCTTAATTTTTTGTCATCTTAACTCCATGTAAATGTAATTACCCTAGTGCATATCTTTTCTTCTTCTGGCCTTTTCAGTAACCATTCATTCAGTATTTCCACAGATGCTACTTTTCCCCTTGCACTCCTCCTCTTGTAAGTTTCATACCTTAATCCATGTAAGTCTAGTGCTGATTCTTCATTCCCTTCTTTTATAATATCTTCCAAATTGTTTTCATTTATTTCTTCTAGCTTATATTTTCCTGTATCTGAAATTATCTTTACTTTCTACCTATCCCTTTCGTCTTTTTCCTTTCAATACATTGTTTCTGCAAACCTTTCTACTATCGCCACAATTTCTTCCTGACTGCATGTTACTACTCCTTTCTCATCTAACATTCCATCCATCTTAACTTCCATCCATCTTGCCTTCCCTTCTTTTTAACTCCTTTCCTAAAAAGGGTGAAACTTCCTTCTTTTCCTTTAAAAATATTTGTCTATATAACATTCTTATTTTTTCTTTATTTTTTGTGCACAGTTTTATTCTGTTTCTCTTATTCTGTCACTTTCTTCTTCCATTTCTTTCTGAAAATCTTTCAGCGTGTTTTCATAGTCCACTTTATTTCTTTTTTTACCCTTCTTTCTACTTTCAATTTTTTTATTTTTCTCTTTCAACACTACCCACCATTGTGTCCAGCTGTTATAAAATGTTCTCATTTTTGTGTTCTTTCTGTAGTCTGCTACCTCCCCCTTTACTTTTTCATTCTTTTTACTTCCATGTCTTGCCAACCATTTTGTTATTTTTCCTTCTATTTCTTTATTATCAAGCAATACAAACCCATATTGTCCTGTGATCTGAAAAATCTACTTCAACCCCATCTGCCACTTCCTTCATGTCACCTTAAAATCTGTTTTAAAATTTCTTCTTTTGTTCAGCCACTGTCTGTTTTCTTGCTCTCAAGTTTCCACATAGCATTATTTCTTTAATCACCTTTACATCTTATTTTTCCTTTTTCTGCCAGTCTTTACTTTTGACATGTTTACTTTTACATATTTATTTTTTTAATTATTCAAGCATTTTTTTTTTTTTCTGACATGTTTGTATATGCATATATCACTATTAGCCTCATGCAACTTGCATTTTTAAGTCACATATCATCACCTGCTTGGTATCACAGTTTTTACATCTAAGATTTTTACTTCATCTTCTCTTAACAACCCTAACCCAGATTACACTTCTGATCATATAATCTTTCCCTCACGTTTTCTTTTTTTCTCTTTTTCTTGTTTTATTCATCTTGTATCCAGCAAACATAATACATCTTTTTTATTTTTGCACCATTCAACAACCATTAAACCTTTCACTTCATTTATTATACTGTTCTTATTTAGTCCCAAAAATACCTAAATTGTCCCGTTTCTTTTTTTTCCATCTTTTCCATCCGGTTCTTATTTTTCTTTTTCTAATTCTCATCCCCCCTTTCTGCTCTTGTTCTTCCCCTGTTTTTGAGTCACTGTTTTCCTCTTCATTTGCTAATGCTGTCATGCTTATATTCTATTTCCATCTGGATATATTCTGCCATTAGTCCTTCCCCTTGCTCAGTTATTTCTTTCTGTTTTTTTTTCCTTACTTACATCACCCATTTTGCTTTTTTCCTGAATATTGTTTTTTTTTTCCTCCAGCATAGGACAATCAAACCAAAAATGGCAAAACTCATTACATTTTCTATAAAATGGTCTACAGTTTCTTGCAGTTTTGGCATGTGGTCTTGCTTCCCATACTGTCCACATCATCCTTTTTTTACATTCCTGAACCAAATATGTTTCATCTCCCATAGTAAAAACAAGCCTTCTGTTGGTGCCAATACCAAACAGTTACTGTTTTTTCCATTTACTCTTATATTATTTGAAATGTGCTGTAATTTTTCCATCATGTAAATCCAATGTGTAACCCACATTTCCCACCCCCTATCCATGCATTTATATTGTGATACATTTTTTTCTGTCATGTGCTTTAGCACATGTTGTGAGAAAGAAGAGAAAAAGTCTTATTCCTGCATATCTGAAGTTCGGAATAACACAATTTTCTTTTTAACTGTAAGCCAAAGTTCTGAAAAATAAAGTGTTTCCAGTGTAATGTTATTTCTATTTTACCCGTAAAATTTCACTGAACTTGAAAAAGTCTGAAAAGTTACTTCACAAAGGGGCTTCCAAGATGGCTGCACATTGAGTAACAGCTTTGTTCTACCTCTCCCAGTGTGAAAACTGAAACTTAACAGAGAAAGCCAGTGGACCTAGATTTCTCAGTGAATTTCATTAACTGACTAGTATGTGCACTGCCTGGAGGATGCCAGGAAAGGGGAAGTAGTGTGGAGGACATGAAGGAAAATAAGCTACAAAAGGAGAAAAAAACACCAACTGGGAAAAGTACTGTAGCTTTTCAGCAAAAAGAAGTGCAAGCTCCACACATGACTTCCAGTAACCTAGATGGGGTGACAGGACTCTGAGACTGTGGTCGCGTTGGGGAAAAGGCTGTCTGACTGTGGGACTGCACACGAAGAGATGTTTTAAAAAATGGTTGAATTGGAGGACAGAGCACATGGGGAGAGTGTGGGATTTTCTGCCATGCTTGTCAGGCTGGAAAAGAATGTACTTTATTGATTTTGTGATGGCACAGATGGGCGGCTAGACTGGTATTCCATAGCAGGAAGTGTCGATTGGAGGGGCACATTGTGTGTGTACTCCAGGCATGGCTGTTAAAAAGCAGCCTAGATCTCTGATAGTGGAGATGCATTTTTGCCAGCAGAAGGATTAGATTCTGGCCAAACTGTGGCAGAGGGATGGAATTTTCTAGAAAACAGTTTTAGCAGACTATCTGATAGAGAAATGGCTTGGAAAAAATGTTTTCTGAAAGCATTCAAGTGTGTTACCAGTTGAGAGAGCTATAAAAATAAGACAAAACCAGACAGCACTTAATAGAACCAAAGGCTGTACCATGTGTCTTAACATGGATAACCTTTCTTTTAGGTTGGCTCAAGTCTATGTGTGTGGCTGTCAAGGAACATTTGTTCATATTAGGAGGGTAAAACTTCAGTATTTGAAAATGTACATAGTTTAGTGTTTTATTAAGTTAATAGGTTTTAAGTGATATTGGGTGTGCATGTGTGTATTTTTGTTTGAAGGTTTTCAGTAAAACAAAAAAGTTCTGTACAATGTGACATAGGCTCAAATGGAAATGGCAAGAAACAACTCTATAAAAGATTAACCTGCCAAACATTACATGCATATAACACAAAAGCTGAAACTAGATATTTGACAAAAAAGATGTTATACACAAAAGTTAAGAGTAATAATTTTCAAGAATATAATGCTTTCTGTAATAGCTTTAAATGTTAATGATCTCACAGATAAATGCAAAAAAGAAAGAGTAGTGAACTATATTAAAAACTGCAGAGTGCAAATAGCTATGCTACAAGAGCGACACTTTGAAAGAACTAAACATGTGAATTTGATAAAGAAAGTTTCCAGGATAGTTATTCAGCAAAATAGTTGGGGCAAAGGAAGAGAGGAGTACTTGTATTAATTGCAATAGGAGATGCAATAGTAATAAAAGAGGATAAAAAAGACAATAATGGTACTTGTAGTACTAGCTGCCTATTGACAAGTGAGGAGGATTACACTGGCATGCATTTATATTTCACCGAAAGGTATAATGGAGCTTAAGAAAATTCTGGGAGAAATAATATTACTTTCAGGTGGGGAATGGAATTTGATTTGCAGCAGTGAAGATGTGTCTGGGGGCCCAAAAGGGAAAATATAAAAGGAGGGTAGATTTTTAAAGAAATTTATGAAACTTTTTGGCATGGAAGATGTGAATTCAGTACTAGGAGTTTGGAGTGAATTTACATATTATTCCCCAAGATACAAAAACTGGGTTAGGCTAGACAGAATTTACATTTCACAGGAACATGTGCATTTAATTGAAAGTTTTGATATGTACCCAATAACTGTTTCAGATCATACTCCAATAATAACTAAAATAAAAATACATGGTATTGAAATAAAAGTGAGTCAGTCGCTGGCACTTTTCCACCTATCTGTTGAAAAGAGAGGAGTTTAAGGAATGGATAGCTGAAATTATTCAGGAGCTATTAGAGAAGATGGAAATTTCTACTGAAAATATAGCTAGGGAGTGGAATAAATTTAAAGTAGAGTTTAAAAATCGGGTGGAAATAAAAGAAAGGCAGTTGTGGTTATGTAAGTGACAAGAATTAGTTAGAGGAACTGACAAATTAGTCCAAAACAGGGTAATTTCTCACAAGAAGAAGAGGAGCAACTACAGAATGCTGAATAGAAAGTAAGGAATTACCTCAATAATATGGATGAGTTTAGCTTGATTGCTGTTAAGCAACTGTTTTTTGATAGTAACTCTAGAGCACAAAAATTTTTAGCGCAACAACTCAGGCAACAGAAAGTCAAAAGGGATGTGTGAAATCTCCCCTCTGGGACAGTGACCAAGGAGCCTCAATTTTTACCACTGATACCAGTGGGGAATGTTCACTGAGAAAAAAAATAGACATGTACAATATTTTCAGATGCAGCTGTCTGCACCAAGTATAGTGTCCCTTAAGAGCACACAGGAAATGCACACTACAGTCCTGGAACAGGGCTTCATCACAGGCTGCTACCAAGCTTAGGGAGCCTGTGACGCCCGTGCCCTGGCCCAGCAATCAAGGAGCCGCAATACTCACCACTAACACTAGTGAGGGGCGTGTCATATAGGAGTAAAGAATAACAAACGCACACAGTAAAGTGCAATTTCCCTTAGAGTACACAGAGGTCACAGTCAGTCCGGGACTGGTGGCTCTCTTGCTCTCCAGGTCCCCAATAAGACTCCCCACTGGCACAGCTGTAGGGTCCAGATCTCAGCTAG
Source organism: Protopterus annectens (assembly GCF_019279795.1). NCBI lineage: Eukaryota > Metazoa > Chordata > Ceratodontiformes > Protopteridae > Protopterus > Protopterus annectens. Next base: position 1,120,288,955 of record NC_056739.1, read on the forward strand.
CTGGGCAAACTGAAACCTCCAGCACCCTCTCTGTCCAACCAGTGCTTCGTGTCCCTGCCCAAGTAACTGGCACACGCACACAATTCGAGATAAGCATTTATACAACCACACAGACACTCCTGGGGAAGGCTGGCACAGGTTCTCCAGCTGTGCCCCTTTTACTCAGACTATACAGTTGAAATCACTGCCACCCCCATCTAATATTTATGAGGTATTCAAAGGCCCTTAAAAGGTTGTTCAATTATTACTGTGCAATATTAGTATCCAATTGGTAGTATAACTTAACAGTCAAGGCTTATTAGAGTGACTTGGTATAGGATACTAGATACATGCAATGTATTCTCAGAGCTTAACTTATCTCTACACAAAACAGCCACAGTTGAAAAGTTTTAAAGTATTTAGTAATAAATAAAAACACAAGACAATACTTCTTACTACACAGTGCTAGTCAAGAGTTCAGAGATCACAGAGAAATACTTAAAATAATTCAGTAGTACAGTTCTGACATCGCAGAGAAACACTTAGCCTAATATTTCTAGTTTCTAGCTATTTTGAAGAGAAAACACAAATCCAAGATAAACTTGCATGTAAAACGCAGGCAGAGTGCTGATGAGTTGGATGGTCTAGCAAAAATGCTTAATGCTCTCTGATTCTCTCTGTTTTTAAAATCACATTCCTGGTTCACATTACATCATTTTTCACACTTCCCTGGGTTCCCAGGCTAACAGAAACTACATTTACATTCTTAACATCTCCTTTTGTTATCTTACAGCTGGTCAGAAAACAGAGCAATAAAAATACATTTGCATGTTTAAATCTAGCAATTTAACTCTTGGTTAAAACAATAGAAAGAATGTCTTCATTTAGACAGTTTGGCACCGTGTTTAGATCAAAGGGTCACAACATGCTTTACTTGGTCAGCTTTCTGCCACCAGAGTGCACTGTTACATTTTTTGCAGTAGTTCCACATCTAACAGCAGTCTTTTCACATGTAAGACTACAAGCCTGTGGTTTACATTAATATTTACAGATGACAGAATTATCTATAAAATTCTATCTGGCTAGGCTGGTAGTCTTCGTCTGTCTTCACCCAATCTTCACAGCCTATAACAAGGAAGATAACAAGGGATCCTGTAGAAGTATTTAGAAATATTTAGGAAATCCTATGAAAGTATGTATGAAGCAGAGAAGTGTGGAAATCAAGAAAAGGTACAAATGGAAGTGTTTATGGAAGAATTAAATATATCAAGGTTAGAGGTAGAGGAGGCTCAATTACTAACAGGATAGGAGGAGATGAGGTAAACATGGTAATGTGTATAACCAATCTACAGGAACGTCCAGAGGAATAGATAGTATTCCTGTGGATGTTTGGAAGCTAGGAGGGAAAAAAACTGATAAAGATCTGGAAGATTTTGTTTAACTGTATTTTAAGAGCAAGAGAAGTACCAACCTCCTGGAAGAAAGTGGTGATGTATGTAATACCTAAAGATGGTAAAGATCCATCATATCCAGCTTCATACAAGCCCATTTTAATACTAAACAATGTTTATAAAATGTTTATGTCTGTAATTGCTGAAGAATGGCAAAGGTGTCGCCAAAATTGATAGATATAGATCAATGTAATTTTGTGGAGGGGAGGCAAATATATGACATTAACAGAACACTGTTGATCCAGAGGGAAGCAGAATGTAAGAAAATACAACTGTTGTTGGTGGGTTGTGATGCAGAGAAAGCATTTGACATAGTAAGCTGGGACTTTGAGCAGAGCAATAGAAGTATTTGCATTCCCTGATACAATTGTAAGGTTGATTAGGAGGATATATTGGGGATCGGAGGCAAAAATTAAAGTGCATGGAGTCCTCTCTGATTATCTCTGCTTGAGCAGAGGAGCCAAGCAGGGGTGTCGTCTCTCCCCTTTCTTGTTTGTGTTGTATTTAGAACCACTGGCAAAGAAAATAACAGACTCAGAATTTGAAGGCTGTAATTGGTATGGTAGTCAAGAAAAGCTGTCTCTGTGCAGATGACATACAGAAAGGGACATTACAGGGTTGCGGAACATATTGAGACAGTTTCAGATCTTTTCAGGATACAAATTAATGAATCTAAAACAAAGGCAATAATGGTAAATTACCTACCCACATATGAATTGGTTCATCATTATCTTATGCTTTCTATCTCTGCTCCTCCTCCCCTCCCTATAGTTTTCACAGGCATCAGGGTCAGCTTTTCTTCTTCCCTTCTCTGCCAGCACCCTTTTTGAGCCATACATCTTTTTCTGTTTCCTTTTCCTTTTGCTTAGTGCCAAAAAAAAGTTTCCTTTGTTGTTGTAGTTGTTTGGTTAGTAAGTGGTTAAGCCTCCTGACAAAATGTTGAAACGTTCAGATCAGACATTGTCAGAATCGAGACCTACTTCTGCACCGATGGATCCAAGGTGTTCCTTGGATCTGACTGATCCTTCAGCACCAAGGTTCTCTCCCAGGCCTTCTACCTCTACGTCGGATACAAAGCCCTCAGATCTGAGAGCTCTGAGCCAGACCCTGGAGTTCACCGTTAGGTTGGTATCCCATATAGTACCATCCAAGATACTTCAAACTCTGGATAGACACTCCCAACCAGGGTCTGTGGCTTCCTCATGGTCTTCTAGGAGCCTTTTGGAAGTTGACATGGACAGGATGATAAGGAAGGTACTCAAGACTCAGATTTCGATGGGGAGTACTGTCCAGTCCAACCCCTCTTGGATCCATGAGTACTTCTGTTCTGGGACCGGACAACATCCCAGGCTGCGTTTCACACGAACTTCAGAACAAACTGGCTCCCAACTTAAGCACCATGTTCAATAATAGCTTCACATCAGGCTTTTTGCCACTGAATGGCGCATAACAACAGTTATCCCACTCCACTAATGGGGAGCCACCACTGATCCCGGGAACTATCGACCTATTAGCCTGACAAGCCTGGTCTGCAAGGCCATGGAACGTATCATCATGGAACTCGTAAACAAAGACATTGGTAACCTCCAAACTCTGGATCCCACCCAGTTCAGGTTTGTGAAAGGCAGATCATGCCTCCTGAACCGGATAGACTTCTTTGAGGCAGTCACCAAAGCCATGGATGAGGGTAAGGTGGTTCGCACAGCTTATCTTGACCTCGCCAAGGCTTTCGACACCATCCCCCATTCTGGAATTATAGCCAAACTCACTAAACTAGGTATAAATCCCTACGTCACAAGATGGGTTGCCAACTGGCTCACTGAAAGAAACCACACTATAAAAGTTGCAGACTCCAAATCTGACCTCAAGGCATTGACAAGTGGAGTGCCACAGGGTTCCGTCCTGGGACCTCTCATGTTTGGTATCTACTTCTCTGAAGTACAGGCTAACACAGAAGGCCTCTGGCTGATGAAGTTCGCAGATGACTGCAAACTAGGAGCCATAGTCAAGTCCCCAAATGATGTGGACATCCTACATAAGGGCCTCACTGAGACACATGCCTGGTGTCAGAGCCATGGCCTCAAGCTCAATGCCAAAAATTGCAACGTCATCCCCTTTGGTAAAAACTCCATACCCATGAACTACCACATAGGCAGCAATCTACTTAACACCAAATGCATGATAAGAGACCTTGGGACCTAGGTGGACAGTAGTCTCTCCTTTGATAGTCACATCGCCACAGTAGTTATGAAGTCCTTCTATGTGGTATACCTCATCATAAAAGAGTTCTCATCCAGGAAAAAAGAGGTCATTGTTCCCCTCTACTCATCACTCATTAGACCCATTATAGAGTACAACGCCCCTTTTGGAATGTACCTCACAAGACATCTGCAGCAGCTGGAAAGGCCACAGAAGTACCTCACAAAGAGGATTACTGGCTTCAAACAAATGCCCTACACTGACCGCCTCAAAAATCTTCAGCTTTACTCCTTAGCATATTGCCTAGTCCGAGGTGATCTCTGCCTAACATATAAAGCTATGTCAAACCCAGAGCTGTTGGACATGCTACACCTAAATAAATCCCAATCCCTCCAAGCTACACGCTCTAGGGACCTAAACCTTGTCACCACAATAAACAGGACATGCTGGAGAGATAGATTTCTGTCCCAGAGACTTCCTATACTCTGGAAAAGCTACCCATCTATGTCAAGAAAAGTTCTTCATTAGCACTCTTCAAGAAAAATCTTGATCAGTGGATGGGAAATAGGAAATACACCCCAGGAATCACTTCTGTCTCTCTGCTGGACAGTGGCACAGGAAAATAACTTTCTTGGGTGGCGTAAGCTATGGTACCTTGCTGGCTAGGCTTACGTAGGTCCTTGGGCCTATAGCCTAGTACCTACCTATGAATACATTCTCCTTCTTTGATCCCACCCTCGGTATTGGAGTTCCAGGATCTTAGCCACACAGGAAAGTCTGTGTTGGATCCAAGGAGGCTTTCTTCCTTGACTATGACAGTCACCTTGACCACCTCTACTCCGATGTTGTTGGATCAGAATGGGTGTCGGATCCGAGAGGTCTTTGTCAGATCCTGGGGGAGGGGCTTAGCTCTGATTCTGTTGCAGCCATCCCTTCCTGCCAGCTCTTCAGGACTTGACAACACAGGTCTGATCCTACCTGGGAGCCACAGATCTGGGGGTCCTGCCTTTTCTTCCTCTGTTGCTTCAGCTCCTGTAGAGTTGGGGAGGGACTCTCCGAGTCCATTGGCATTCCAGGTTTTGGAGAGGGTTTTCACTTCTAACAGAGACCTGACCTGCTCAAGCTATGATACTCCCTGTTGTACCTCTTTGGATCAGAGAATTGAGCCTGTCATGCCTGTCCAGGTCAGCCTGCCCAAAGGAGTCTTCAACTCCTTCATTTGGAGTAAGTTCCCTCTTCATCTGAGACCTCCCCTGAGCATCCCACAGGAGAGGTTCCTCATAAGAAGTTGTGCAAGAGGAGGCACATAAACTCCCTGTTGGACTCCCTCACTGAGGACACGGACTTTGATGAAGGAGAAGGATCCCCAAAATCTCCACTGGAAGACTTCTCCTTTGGAAATAGTTTAGAGATTCAGAAGCAAAGAGGTGGTTGGTCAGCCCAAACTTGTTCAACAGAGGAGTCCATGTTTTTGGTGGCTTTTGGGGCAGGCCCATCTACTTGTGTGACCTTCCAGCAGACGAACTTATGGATCTAGTGGCTCACCGGGCATGGAAAGAGCTGGATGTGATCAAACCAATATCCCAATGGCTGGATAAAGTTTTGCTAACCCCCCAGGACCGTCCCCACTGGAATAAGGGTATACCAGTAGATGCCATGGTTGTGGCAGCAACTGCCAAAAAGGAGTTGGCTGAGCAGAGCTCCTCTGTCCATCTGCCAAACAGGGAGCCCAGAGGGATGGGCAGATTTGGTAAGCATGTTTGCCCCTTGGCCATCTTCTCCCTGAGAGCATTGAACTATATGGCACAGTTTACTAAATTGCAGAGAGACCTGGTCAGGGAACTTTCTGTTTCTCTTGCAGAGACCATGTCATCGGAGAACTTTGAGAAAGTATCTCCCCAACTGGTAACTCTTTCTTCCCTGTCTAATTCTTCCATAAGGCTTATCTCCCATGCTATGGAGGGCACCTCACAGGCAGCCAGCTCAGGCATTGTGATTAGAAGGCATTCCTGGATGAGGCTTTGTGATTTTTCAGAGCCCTTCAAGGCATCTTTTGTCAACTCCCTCTTTGTTCGGGACATCAGTCAGAGACCATAGCCCACAGTGAACAGGAAGGGAAGACCCCGTTTGCCACTGGAGTCTGGTTTCCTATCCCTCAGCATACCTTTTTGAGAATTCAGCGAGGTGGTAGAAAATCTTGGTTCCATAAGTCCCGAGGGCCTTCCCAGGAACAATGCGAGGAAACTTCCTATGGAGACAGAGAGGGAAGTTTTTGGGAGAGATGCTGCCCCAGAGGCAGAGTGGCTCTGCAGGGTCAGTAAGGTTTAAGAACACCCCCTGTATATGTGTGTCCTGCATGCTTTACTACACCCAGCTACTTCTTGCTTCTTCCATATTCCATGCATGGAATTTAAATGCAAGGCATTAACACACTTGCTACCTACTACCTGCACAGATGAACAACTGACCTTCCATGGAAGAAAGCACAGAAAAACAACCATCCATTCATAAGGGTGTGTGCGTGCGCGTGGGTCCGTGTGTGTGCGTGTGTGTGTTGCCATAGTTAAGGATGGCAAGTTAATTAATGTGCTCAGGCTTAATACTTGTACCTTGGTGACAGGAGACAAGATCCTGAATCTTCTACACCATTGAATTTCAGTGCATTTTCAAGTAATTGTGAACTTCAAGGTAAGAAAGGTTTACTGCTGCTCATGCAAAGTCTGTTTTCAATGTGCAACTGTTTTATCAAATTTGAAAACACTTTTAGTAGTACAACAGGTATCATACTTGCTTTTGTTGTAGAAAGTTATGGATTCTGCTCCCACAGCATGTAGATGGATTGCTGATGCTGTGTTGTACTTTAAGGGGGGGTGGGGGTGCTGCAGTGCTGTGTGTGTCCTCTTTTGGATGAGATGTCTAATAACTATGAACCTGTTGCCAGTTTGCAATCCATTCCCTCTTGCAATATTATCAGCTTACCAGTTTTAATTTTGTTATGTTGCATAAGCAAAGGGCAGCAGGGACTGAATTTGTAGAGTGTAAAACACTGAAATATAAAGTTGCTTGCTTGCAGCGACCTCTTTATTAGTTATAGATCTCTTTAATGTAGAATTATTTAGATGACTTTTACTTCCGCAGAAATTCTGCTTATTGATTGATATTGGTGGATTGTAAAGAGAGAAGTTTGAGTGGCCTTTTATGGTTGAAATGTTCTTCAGTGGACTGTTGTGTCATTATTAGTTCATATGTTTTGTTTCATTGCTTACTATAAAACTGTTAAAAACTACAAATTTAAACCACAAACTAACAAGAGGGGCCAGGGTGAATATCACCTGCTAGTGGTAGATTTGTCAATGCACTTCTGTAACTGTGTTTTTTTTTAACTCCTTTACTGAATTATCATTTGTGCCATAGGGAAATTTACATTTATATAAAAGCAGTCAAACTGTATTAACAAGTTCACATTTACAAATATTATACTTCACATATATTGCTATATATCATATAACCTAAGCAACATTACATGAATTCTTCACTTCCTGCCTTTTTTATGCAAGAAAGATCTTTATTAAACAATATAAATGAAAACAATCTACACCAATACAATCCTAATTACAAGCATTTTACATCACAAACCATACTGACATACTCCCAATTGCAAATGTTATATATCACTTGCAATCTACCCAACCATTTTCAGTTAAATAACTCATTTAAGTCCTGCCTTCTTTTAAACCTCATTCCTCCCCAAATGTATTGTTCCCACAATTACAATTTTTTCCTTTGTAGTTTGCTCCTACCCTTTTCTAAAGATCTCAATTCCAGTTGTTTTATCTCTGTTACTATAGTCACTATTTCTAGTATAGTTGGTTTAGATTTTGATTTCCATTTTCTAGTAATTGCTTTTTTGGCAGCCACCATAATTAGACACAGCAAGGCTTTACCATGTCTAAGCAATTCTGATTCTGTATCATAGCTCAGAAAAATCATCTCCCCCGTCACACTAATCTGCTCACACAGTATCTCTGACAGTTCATCCCGTTGAAGTCCACCAACTCACCACACTCACAGAAAGTATGTTCCCAATTACCTCTTTCTTCCCTGAAACACCTCCAACATTTGCTGTCTACCTGAGGAAAAATTCTCTGGAGTCTACTTTGGGTATAAAAATATCTATGTAAACATTTCCAAGCAAAAATCCTAAATTTTCTAGATTTTGTTGCATATTTGGGAGACCTACATATATCCTCCCATGTGAATTGCTTATTCAGTCTCTCTTCCCAGTCCTTTCTAACCTCCTCCGATCAATTCTTATAGTTGTCATGCAATATTTTATATGCTCTACTACTAATTCCTTTCTTAATGGCAGCTTCTGTTCTAGATTTTGCTAAAAAACTCGACAGTGCTGGTTTTTCGTTTAGGACCCCCATATTTCTTTCTGTTTACCTATACTCTTATATCAATCCTTGATAAGGAAGGCGATCTCTAATCTGCAGTCCAAATAAATTCTTAGTGTCTTCCCATTGTATCATCTTTCCCTTTCTAGTTACTTGCTCCCATTACCTTGGTTCCTTTGCCACTTTTCTCCAATGAATTCCAGCCCCCTCTTGCCTATTGTCTATATCCCTAATTGCAGTCATCCCTATCTGCAGAATCTCCTTTCTTCATTCCTCTATTGGCTTAGTTCTTAGGATACTTTATGCTACTTTATAGCTATAATGTTCTCTAATTATTGTTATTCTCCTTAAATCCTGAATCTAAAATTCAAGTCTCTCCTTGTTTCTTGAGATTCCCACCTGTTTCACCATCATCCCTTCCTACTTTGAATTATAGTTTTCTGCTTGTGCTATGTATAGGAACCTTAACTGTGTAACTCTGAAATACCCCATTCAAATTAGGTAATCCCAGTCTGCCCTGTTCTACTGGAATAATCTGTTTATTCCACTTGACTTTCGTCGTCTTCCCCTCCCAGATAAAGTCTTTCAGCTCTCTATTAGTTGCTGTCCACAACTTCTCCTCTGGCAGATAAAAATATGTCTGATCTGTGTATAAAACGAATGTGACTAAAAACATTTTATCTTCTTTTATCTTACTGTCCATATCCATATAACAAAGCTTCCATTTTCTCAGTTTTTGTTTTATCTTTTGTTTAGTCTCTTTCCACATATCCTTAGCTGCCACACCAAAATAATTGTTAATCCATACTCCTAAATACTTTTTGTAATTTCCCCATATATATGGGTATTGCTGACCCAATTCATATGTGTGTACATAATTTGCCACTATTGCCTTTGTTGTAATTTCATTAAATCCCAGAAAGATTTGAAACTGTCTCAAAATGTTCCACAACCCTGTAATGTCTCTCTGTTTTTGTCAGGTATGAAATAATATCCTCTGCAAATAGAGCCAGCTTTTCTTGACTACCAAGGTAGTTATATCCTTGAACTTCTGATTCTCTTCTTTTCTTTGCCAGTGGTACTAAATATAATGCAAATAACAAAGGGCAAAGTGGACACCCCTGCCTGGTTCCTCTACTCAAGCAGAAATTATCAGAGAAGACCCCCCGCACTTTAATTTTCGCCTCCAGTCCGTCAGATATTCTCATAACCAACCTTATAATTTTTTCAGAAAATGCAAATGCTTCCATTGCCCTACTCATAAAGTCCCAGCTTACTCTGTCAAATATTTTATCTGCATCAAGACCCAGCAACAATGGTATTTTCTTACATTCTACTTCCCCCTGGATCATCAGTGTTTTGTTAATGTTGTCAAATTTTGCCTCCCCTCCACAAAACCACATTGATCCATATCTGTCAAATTTGGCATTATTTCTAATACTTGCACAGGATCTCTTGTTACCTTCCTTGTTGTAGGCTCCCTAAGCTTGGTGACAGCCTTTTCTACTTTCTGTTGCCCGAGTCATTGTGCTAAAAGTTTTTGTGCTCTAGTGTTATAAAAAAATAGTTGCTTAACAGCAGTCTTTCTAAGCTTATGTATATTATCAAGGTAATCCACATTTTTCTGCTTAGCGTTCTATAGTGTACCCCTATTCTGCAATACTTTAACATTTGTCAGCCCTCAAAATAGTTCTTGTTACTTCTTAACCATATGTCTCTTTCATTTCCACCTTATTTTTAAACTCCACCTTAAGTTTGTCCTACTCCCTAGCTATATTAATTTTTATCCTCTTGGTTAGCGGCTTGAATAATCTCCACTACCTATTCCTTAAATTCCTCTCTTTTCAGCAAATAGGTGGGAAAGCGCAAGTGTATCTTTTTTATTTCATTACCTTCTGTTTTTATTTTAGTTATTATTGAAGCATGATCTGAAATAGTTATTGGGTACATATTAAGACATTCAATTAAATGCACATGTTCCTGTGAAATGTAAATTCTGTCTAGCCTAGACCAGTTTTTATATCGTGGGGAGTAATATGTAAATTCACTCCGAAGTCCTATTACTGAATTCACATCTTCCATGCCAAATATTTTCATAAATTTTTTCAAAGATCTACCCTACTTTGTTACACTTTCCCTTCTGGGCCCCTGGGACGCATATTCACTGCTGCAAATCAAATTCCTGTCCCCAACTATCATTAATATTCCTTACTGAAAACCGATTATTTTTCCCAGAATTTTCTTAAGCTCCATTATAGCAGTTTTAGGTGGAATATAAATAGATACCACTGTAATTCTCATCCCTTGCCAGTAGCCCCTTAGCACTACAAATCTGCCATTATTATATTTTTTATCATCTATCACTATTGGAGCTTCTCTTGCAATGAATATAAATACTCCTGTTTTGCTTTGCCCAAATATTCCACTGAATAACAATCCTGAAAGCCTTTTTTTATCAAATTCACATGTTCAGTTCTTTCCAAGTGTGTCTCCTGTAACATAGCTATTTGACCTCTACATTTTTATATAGTTCTTTATTCTTTCTTTTTTGTATTTATCTGTGAGACCATTGACATTTAAAGACATTATAGAAAGCATCACCGTATTAAAAAGTTATTCCCACCTTTTATGCATAACACCTTTTTTGTTAAATGTCTAGCTCCAGCTTTTGTGTTACATGCATACAGTGTTTGGCAGATTGAACTTTTATATAGTTGTTTCTTTTCATATCCATTTGAGCTTTGTCACATTCCACAAAACTTTGTTTTATTGAAAGCCTTAAAAACAAACCCCCAATACCCCCTAAAACCTATTAATTTAATACTAACACACAAAACTGTATACATTACACTTAAAAAAATAACTGAGAAAACTTTACTTTATAGCATGCAAAGAAAACCATACCCAGCAAAAGTAATACTATTAATAAAAAATGTTTTCTTTACTTAGTTAACTTTCTCCCCTCTCTTCCCCTCCCCGAAGCATTTTTCCGAACTTTAATGACATGAAGTAGGGCATATACTTGAGTCCCCCACAAGTCCAACACATCAAAAAAAGTCCAATATTTCCAGATTTTCTTGTTCTTTCATATTTCACAAATATAATTATTGCATTGCAATCCCTCATTAAGTTACTGCTTTCATTACTGTTCATCTCCATCTCCCAAATCCTGTCTCTGCTTCATTTCCAACGTCTCGAGTTTTCTAGTCAACTGTAATGGTCCCTTTCTTTTCTCCAACATTTTCTGTTGAAATAGTGGAAAAGGTTTCACAGTTACAGTCTCTCTGTGGTCTTTATTACCAGGAATCTCCTTCTGTTTCACAGCTCACCTTTTGTTGGATAAACTTTTGTATTTCCTCATTAGCATGTACTTCATCAAAAAATGATTGTGCCTCACAAGGGAGGAATAAGTTGCAGCTGGGTACAGCAGTTTGAATCTCTCACCTGTCTTGACATTCCCTGAATAGTGGAATGAATTTACTCCTCTTCTGCCTGGTGTACAATGAGAAATCATACTCTACACACACTCTGCTGTACCCCACTTTCAGTATTATGTCCTTCTCTCAGTTTTGTCAGATTCAACTCCTTCTGCTGGTAGGATTGCATCTTTACTATTAAAGGTCTAGGTTGCTTTCTCATAGCTAGTTTTGGAGCGTACACAAAATGTTCCTTTTCAACTATTAATGCCTACTGTAGAATACCAGTTCAGTTGGTTATTTATACCTTCATAAAATTAATGTGGTCTATTCCTTCCAGCTTCTATGGTATAGCTGAAAATCTCAGGTTTTCCTTGCATGTTCTATCCTCTAATTCTATTATTTTTTGAAACATCTCTTTCTTAGTAGTCTCAAATTCAGCCTGCTTTTTCTTCATTTCAAACTCTGATTTTATCCGCGGTGGTGCAGTGGTAGCGTTGTTGCCTCACAGCAAGAGGTTCTGCCGTTCAATTCTCGTCTGGAGTGCGGGGAGTGCCTTCTGTGTGGAGTCTGCATGTCCTCCCCGCGGTTGGGTGGGCATTCGAAAGACATGCGTAAATGGGCGTGCCTTCGTTGAAGGTTGAACGTCAAGCTGGCATCTCGGCGTTCGTGAAAATCTACTGCCAATCATTAGCGGACCGGAGTTCTGCTGTGCCGAAAGACAACAACATCACCTCATCTGAATAAAGCTTCTTCCATCTTTTCTAGCTTTTTGTTGTTTGTGTTGATATATTCCATCAGTGTTTTGTTTTGTTTCAACCAGGTTTGTGTGCAGTTGTCATATATCTTCCTGTAGGTGACTGGAAGTCATGTCTGAAGGTTGCACTGATTTTTGCTGAACAGCTGCAGAATGTTCCCCTGTCAGTGTGTTTTTCCTCACTTTTTGTAGCAGATTTTTTTCCAGGTGCTCGATATTTCTTTTTTCCTGGCATCCAGGCAGTACACTTACTAGCCAGTTACTGAGATTTGCCCATAAACACAAAAGTCTACTGGGCTTTTCTGTTGAGTTTCTGTTTTCAGACTGGAAGAGCTAGAGTTAAGCTGTTACTCATTGTGTAGCCAAATTGGAAGTCCACTTGTGTAGCTGTGTTGTTTTAATTTTTGTGGAACAGCTGGTTGATAGTACTTTTGAACCGGTTTTAGAAGTATGGAAGATTTTAAGTTTGAGGTTTATGTAGTGATTTTTATACAAGTGGGGACCTGTTTTAAATTGTATCGATGCAGGGATTACATTGTAATAGTGTGTGTTTTGATAATAGGTGAAGTAGTCAATGAGTTGTGTTTGCCAAGGTGTAGAGTAGGTGAATAGTGTGAGCAAGAGGGAGGTTAGAGTGAGACACTGTATCATGGTGGGAAGTGGTGAGTTTTGGGTATGGGGTGTTTTATTAGGAGAACATAATTAGATTTCATAGAGTAGAGTACTGGTATTGTCAGTTATAGTAATAAAGAGATGTAAGAGTATGTTATTGGTTGGGCAGATTTTGGCAGAAAGAAGTTGCTGTGGATTGGTAGTATTTTTTGGGTGGTCCAAAGTGTTTGTCACTTGCAGTAATTTTGTGACAGAAGAGGTTGTTCTTGATTAGTTGGGTTTTGGCAGGAGGAAGTTATTGCGGATCGGTAATATTATTGTGTGGGTAGTGCTAATATGAGCATAAATGTAGAGGAGGTGGTGGATGGGTAGAAATTGGGGCTAGGATAGGTGAGCGGAGTGATCCCAAGTGCAGTGAGGGTGAATTGAGCAGGATGTACCTGACAATGTTCTAGTTTGGCCAAAAAAGCAATTTGTGAAGATTTCTTGACAACAGGCAAGTATTTAGCTAATAACTGTACTACAGAAAATAATTTTTATTTAGTTTAACTTTTATTTTTGTGGTGTTTGTATTACTCTGAAATGTGTATGTTAACTTCAGTATTGTTGGAGGTAGTATATTTGTGTTCATTAAAGAAAAATATGTGTTACAGCTATATAACTAGGAAAGTAGAGAGAGAGGGTGGGGAGGATGATGCACTATTCTAATGGGATGGTAACTAATAGGCAGATTACATTTGAAAAATGTACTATTAAGTGGAATGTCTATCATATCCTTCCAGGCTGACAAATATTGGAGCCATCTGAATGACACCAAAAACTAAGCCCATTAAAGTCCATTATTTTTTGCACATATCACAGCATCATCCTTGGAGAAGGAAGAATGCTGCTCAATGCTAGGCTAATACCTGCTTTGGAGACGCAGCCTGAGGCCTCTATCCTGTCTCTTTCCATATAGAACAGGGAGCATGAACTATGACAGAGTCATACTGGTACTAGCTGTTCAAGGACTTGTGTGCATGCATGATCTGATGGATCCTGGCACCAGAGCAGCAGCTGACCATTCCTTCTTCCTTACTCAGCCTGGTAGGAGGCACATTTATATGTCTTACAAAAGAGTCACCTATAACTAGAATGCTTAGTTGAGTCTGTGCCCCCCTTACGGGCTCAGCGTGATTGACTTTGGGACTCCTTGTGCTATTTGAGGAAGTAGGCTTAATATTCTGAGTTAGCTTTGTGTCTGTGTTGTGGTTTGGTGGTGTTTGAGGTTTAGGCAGTCAGTCTTTAAAACCTCCGCATATGATGGATTATGTGTTGTCATGGCCTTGGAAAGGTATGATATGTGGTGTACTGCTGAAGATTATGGTGTCTGAGTTTACTGTATGTGAGATTTGTGCCTCAAAGGATATTATATATGTTCATCTCTCATAAAATGTCTTATGCTGTTTGAATAATAGATAATTGTTGGATATGACACAATTCTTACACTGTCTCAGGATACCCATTTCAGTCAATCTGGCTAGGGAAGTTGTGGGGAAGTGCTAGTCCATGATACTGGTGGGCAGAGCTGAATCCAGCACTAAGCAACCTAGGCAGTTGCTTAAGGGCCACAGGCATAGGTGGGCAGCACAGGAAGGCTGCCACAGCATTTAAGTAGACAGTTTATATTTCTTCTTTAATTTAATTAAACATTATTTTAACATTTGTTCTTCTTTAAGGATGCACTCTGCATCCAGGTGTCCTTAGTATGATACACAGCAATGTCCAGAATTTCAACCCTTTTGTGAATTGGAACTTAATTTTAACAGGTCACTATTGGAACACTTACTTTACTTTAACATTGCATCTGTGCACTTCAACATTGCATTTGGGGAACTTTCTTCCAAGAATGAGCAGTACCATGCTACCACAGACTGGAGGCAGCATTTTCTTTCTCAGCATGTAGTGTGTGTGTGTGTGTGTGTGTGTGTGTGTGTGTGTGTGTGTGTGTGTGTGTGTGTGTCTGTCTGTGTAAAATGCCCTAGTTAGGGATGGCAGCTTAGTTAATTAATTTGATCAGGCTCAAACCCTGTAATTTGACTACAGGAAACAAGATACTTAATCCTCTGTACCAACTACCAGACTTGTACTGAAATGGGTAATTTTGTATTTTATTGGTTTATACATTTTGTTTCACCGATTAATGGGGAAAAAATTCAAAACTACAGGGGTGTGTTTTCAAGCAATGTTGAGTTTCAATGCATTTTCAACCAATGTTGATTTTCAGGGGAAGAGAAGTTTACTGTTGCTCATGCTAAGTCTGTTTTTAGTGTGCAACTGTTTTGTTTACCAAATGGCTGTCAGTGTTTATGTTATAGAATTTCAAAGCAGTGGTGGTAGCACACTAGTTAGCATACTTTCCTTTGATGCAGAAGGCTATGGGTTCTAATTCCATACCATGTAGATGGATACTTTAAAGGGTAGAGTGTTGTACTCCTGAGTGGGTTATCCTGTGGGTGAGATGTTAAACTGAGGCCCCATTTGTCCATATTTATGGTAGTTGCTGTAAGATCTTTTACATCCAACTGAGCTGTCAAAAAGAGTAGGAGGAAGTTCCCAAATGTCCTGAATAAATTTCCCCTAGTAGTATAAATCCTACCTAGGCTCTCCCCTGAAAAGACACCACTAGACCTAGTGGGACTAACCTAGTCAACAGATATTTAAATTAAACGTTTTAAATTAAATCCATATCTCTGTCTTCATTTCAGAATTAAAGAAGAAAATAGTATGCATACTGACAATTTTGTGCATTGTTTATGGTAATTAGTGGGAGAGACATGTAGTAGGACACCAGAATGGCTTTAGAGATCTCCATTCCCCTGTCTAGGGCCTCATTTCACCATGGTCCAACTCTCGGGCCAGGGGTAACTGTTACTGCTTGGAGTTTGGTTTAACAGTAATCTTTGGGTGGACTTGCTGCTGAGTATTTAAATTTCACTACAAAACAGCTAGCCTGAAAACCTTCTGCTACCAGCAAGAATCAGTCAACTAATTATAAATAAATTAAAAAATTCACTAATTTGATAGTAAAATCAGTGCAGGCAGTATCAGTCTTAACATTAACCAATTATCAAATCTCCTTTTGCCTAATGAGTAGTTTAAGGGGAGAGACTTTGCAAAATGATACTTGTGTTTATTGTCGTCAGCCAATAAATGGAGAGAGATAATTATGTTGTCAAATTATCGTAGGGGCAGGCAAAAACAGATGCACTGGGCTTAAGAACACAACTACAACCGGGTTTGTGAGAGAGAGAAACAATTAGACCATTAGCTCTTAGCTGACTGGTCTGGAACTGCCTTAATGGAAAGGCAAGTCATGAACTAGTCTGACACACGCTCAGTACATTAGAATGAAACTAGGGTTTAATAATAGGGATTGGTGCTGACAACATTTCATGTTACATGTGCATACCTATATGTGAGGCAGAGCACCTCGCTGGCCTTGTTCAAGAGAAATCTTGACCAATGGATGGGAGATCGCAGATATACCCCAGGGATTACCTCAGTGTCACTGCTCAACAGAGGCACAGCAAAATAATGGGTATAGTTCCCCATACTAAAGGGGTGGCGTAAGCCACAAAACTATGGGCTAGGCTTGTAAATGCCCTCGGGCAGATAGCCTAGTATGAACCTATGAACCTATGAACCTAATAAGTTAGACCACTTAAACAGCAAAAATGCAGTGCAACTATATACTGGAATTACTTATACAGGCTTAAAGAACTAAATCAGCTCAAGAAATGAAAACACTTGTCTATTTTTCTTTGTAACGAAACACATTTGAAACGGGCACTATTAAACTGAACCAGAGTCTTTAGTGGAGTTAAGGGATTGGTGCTGACAACATTTCATGTTACATGTGCATACCTATAGTGGTCAGTACAGCAATAGGTCAAATGCCAATAAAATTATTTGAGAAAACGTAAGATTATTTGTATCAGTTGTATTAAAACACTAATCTACAGGGCTGATAATGTAAGCTGAAATCTTGCTTATCCTCTGTGCAGGTACCCTTTCTTGAAGTTTGCTTAGTGACTACCCTCACTTTTGAGAACAATGCACATTTGGAGGGAGAGGTGTGGTTGCTTGATAGCTTTGGGGTAATGCAGATCGTTATCTAGGACAAGAGATGAGAAGGCAGAAAAAAGAATTAATGCATGGAATGATGTTAACTTTGATTAACTATTATAGTGTGGTTATAATATAGAAAGGTGGATTGTGTCAGAAAGCTATGTACACTCACACTCACTGTGTACCCACTAAAATAGCTTAGGCCAAGAATATTGAGACACCAGCAAGCCGAAAACTTCAGAGGGAGAAGTAGTATGGACAGGGCTCAAGTGTAAAAAAATTATGCAGACGAGTTAATCTAATAGAAAAGGCTACTGTTTTTTTATTTTTTTTATTTTGAGATCTCTCATGAATTGTAAAGGACAATTCTGTTTTTAAATCATTCTATTGTTTTTATTTATATATATATATTTGTGACAATGTAACCTGTCTTTTGCCTAAAGTTCCCAGGCATTACAGATATTTCTGCACTTCCCTGGTATTGGTTCATCATTGTTACAATTGGCAACACCTTTCTTTGACTTCCTAAAATAAGCCTCTAATTACTCATGTTGCTGCTGGTTCATGTAGTGCAGTAGTACCTCTGAAAATGAGCAAGTCATGATGAACCCTGCTCTGATTCTAAACAGAGCCACATTTTCTTTAGGTTGTTTAGGAACAAGTATGACATTTGATATATTGTGTGGTCACACTGAGAACAAAAATGAAAGTTGACATCTTCTATTGTCCTCTTTATGTAAACACTATCGCTGGCTATTTTACTGCATTAGTAGTCAGCCCTGGATTGTCTTACTCTATACTTCTGTTCTTTTTTACTTTCTTGCTCCACTGAATTCCCTTTGTGAGTGGTAATCCTAGTAAATTTTTATAGCTTTTTTTAACTCCATGATTTTTGTCATATTCTGTTTTTTGTCTGTGAGCTTTGCCTTGTTTAGTAATGCAAACCTGTTGCTGTTCTTTTAGCTCTTCCTTTCCTTTCCATTTTATTTTGTTTTGGGGATGACCTCTTTATTCCTTAAATAATATAATTATTTTATTTGGTACATGTGGGATGTCACTGTGTTTTTGTTTTTAATTTTCACATCTGATATGACTGCAGTATTGATTAATAATGATGGTCATCATTATGATCATCCTTCACTAGATATAAGAGCTGGACGGCTTCCAAAGATTCAGGGTACCCTCTGTGTGCCCAAACCTTTAGTCAGTTTGAGTTAACCTTAGATTTAAAAGATGCTTATCATCACATTCCTTTTCATCCAGGTTAAGACTGTGTGTGTCTGAATCACATTAACAGTTCACTGTACTACCCTTTGGGCTATCCACTGCTCCAAAAGTGTTCACAAAATGTCTAGACGTGTGATAGCCTACAGCAGGGTATCTACATTTTTCCTTATTTAGACAATTTTGCTTTTCTTTGCACAGTGATTTTTAAAGTGCCAGAAATCTGTCTTTGGTAAGGGATCTCCCTACATAGGGTAAGATTCCAGGAGAACATTCAGAAGTATTTTCTGACTTCTCACAAGATTGTTTTTCTGGTGTGCCTGCCGGACACCTTAGTATAAAGAGCTGTTCTTCCACAGGAAACCGCAGATTAGTATTTAAATTTATTTCTGTAGTTTTCCACTCAGACATCCATCTCAGCAAGGAAATTCCTCAGGATTCTGAGTTTCACAGCATCCATGATTCTCAAGATACTGCTTGCAGAATTCCACATGAGAAAGATACAATGATAAATAAAATCTCTATGGTTTTAGCATCAACACCCATTGGCTTTTCAAATTCCAGTCTTAAGAGTTTGTAAAAAGGGACACATCAAATTTCGCAGAATTCTGGTCTCCCATTCTTCCCCCCTGCTTCATCATTCAGTCAGTACGGGCTCCTCAGGCTTTCCTTGGTGTTCAGTATCAGTGGGCATAAAAGTGCAGGATCTTTGAACAAAAAAGACAGACCAAAACACACAAACATAAATGAGATGCTAGGTCTTATAAATATTGTCAATTGAGTGAATCATCTGTGGTCCCCAAGATCTGCAAGTGTTTACAGTCAACATCACAGTGATGTCATGTATAACCAGGGAAGGGGAATTAGATCTTACCTGTTTGGCAAACTAACCATGTTACCATGAGACAAGCACAGTCTCTCTGTACAGGCATCGTATATCCTGTGAGAGCAGAGTTGTGTGCTAGACAAGCTGAGCAGGACCAAGACAGACCCTCATGAATGAAAACTGAATCAGGAGGTCTTCCAAGATTTGATTTGTCTATGGGGAACATCTGAAGTAGACCTTTTTGCCTTCTCTGTATAAACAATCGTCTGCCCAAATTCTGTTCCAGGAATCCATGCGCGAAGACCTGAAAGACAAATGCCTTTCTGTTTGTTAGGATAGGATGTTCCTGTATGCTTTTCCACCCATTCCACTGATTTCCAGGGTTTCTTCTGATGATTCAGGACGACTACCCAGACATCATTGTGGTGACTGTTTTCTGTCCCAGGCAACAGTTGTTCATCCTTGTTTTAGAAATGACCAGAGGCAATTATGATAAGCTTCTTCACAGACTTGAATTGCACAAGATCAGGGTTGTCAATCCTTATCCTCAAAACAACTGCAGTTGACTACCTGGATGATGGGCTTTTAATAACTTTTAGGCCCCCATTTTCTGAGGCTGTGCAACAGATATTAATGAAGACAAGATCTGCAATTAGAAAGTCATGTATTATGAAATGGAAAAGCTTTTCTAGTTGGTTACAGCAAATGAACCATCTCCCATTCTAAGCTAGTGTTTCACTGGGTTTACAGCGTGTGAGTTAATTTCATATGGCCTCTGTCAGTGTTCATTTATTGGCTGTTTAAGCATGTCCCCCTCTTTCAATGCAGTTGCATGTGAAAATGTTTTGATAGGGGTTCTGAGTAAGAAGCCTCCTAGAAATCCAGTGGCTTTGCCTTGGGATCTTACTGATAGGTTTGAAAAACTAACCCGTGCTTTGAACCCACTGATCAGACTGACTTGAGGTTCTTATCATGGAAGACAGTTTTACACATTGCTCTGACTTCTGCAAGAATAGTATCCGAGTTACAAGCCCTTATGGTAGGCCATCTTTACTTTGTTCTCCAAAAAGGTACGATCCCTTTTTTAAAAAGTAAGGGGGAAAAGGATACTTCATACCTTGAATGTCCACAGAGAACTCACATGCTATCTTGACAGAACATACCTTATGATCAGTTGTTCATTTCTTTTGAAGGTATGAAGAAAGGAATTGTGCTTTGATGCAGGTTGATTTCCAAATGGTTGTCTCAGACTATTGCATATTGTTATTCCCATCACAACAAAACTATTCCAGCAGGGTTAAGTCTCAGTCTACCAGAGCCTTGAGTTCATCTATGGTTTTTTGAAAAGGGTTGAATTCTAGAAGCAAAAGCAGCAATGTGGCTCTCTGTGCATACTTCTACAAAGCAGTATATACTAGATTCATTCTCCAAGTCTAGGACAGGCGTTGTTAGGTCATTCTGCAAAGGCTCCTGAACCCTTCTCCATCCTCCTCTCAATTCTTCTAAGCTGTAGTAATCTACCCGTATCGCTTAAGCTACTGCTTCAGTGATTATAATGATGAACATAGTACAGTTGTGTAAATAAAATTACTATAACAGTAAACGTTCAGATGATCACTACATAAGTATCTTCTCCCTCCCTCCACCCCCTTATTTTTTGTTTAATTTTTGGCAGGGTGCGGACATGCATAAATGTTTCTTTTCTTAGCAATGTCCTATCTTATTCTCCCTCTCTGTTGGCATGAAAGCTGTGATGGGCTTGGCACCCAAGGCCTTACTTTTTGTCAGTTCAGCTCAAGCTAACTAATGGTTTGGATACATGGAGGGTGCCCTGAAGCTTTGGAAGTTGGTAAGCTTTATGTCTAATGCATGATATAACCTATATAGCTTAGGCCACTGCAACGGTGATAATTCCAGCATCTGCTGTTATGGTAACTTTACTTACTCAACTGTAATTTTCTGAGTTCCAAGGGCTGTATCATTAAAAAGTACTGCCCTAGATTCCTTTCAGTCAGTCTCATACTTGCATAGGAAGCATCTGGCATCACTTTTATTTAAAGGTTTTTGAAATGCTCTGGAAATTATGCTAACTACCTTACCATATGACAAGGAGTTTTCTGAAAGATTTGATGGCCATGCTCACTTTCGTAGTTTCAGTCACAAGAAAACTTAATGTGGGTCTGTAAATTGTTTTCTGTTTTTAAAATCATTATATGCTTCTGATTGGTGGAAAAAGTAGTTAAGTTCAGATAGGAAAATGCAGCTAAGGAATTATGATTGAGCTAAACTATGTGGCGTTTATCCCCTGGCCAATTCATCTCTTGTAGCTTCAGTATGAGGCTCATAATCCATGTTAAAATGAAGATTTTAAGGTTTCGATTACTGGCATTTTGTGATAACAGTGTGACGTCAGAGCTCCTGTTGTGCATTCTAAAGTGGACGGTCTTCCCTGAACTTGTTATATTTTGTTTTGCATTTTTAATGTGCCATTAAAAAGCCTATCCCATTTGTTGGAACTCCCAATGTTTGTGTGTTCTATCACTTCAGTACTGAATGGTGTCTGTATAACATGAACCACAGTATGCTACAGTCCTTAAGTGGCTCCAGCGGTTACACTTCAAGGGCACTACTCTTATGCATTGCAGGAAAACAACTGTATGATACATGTGAGCAATTGCAGGCCCAAATGACAGTTTCCAAAAAAACAGAGGTAAGTTAAGTAAGACTTTGAACATGACAAATGTGTAGCATGAAATATGTATACTCAGAAGTGTAAGGTGGAAAGGTAGTACTTCATACAGATTTATTTCCTAAGGCTGAGGCATTAGCTAGAAACCATGTCATCAAAACACAGGTAATATAGTCTTGGTGCAATGGAAGGGTGTGGAAGAAAGCAGTAGTTGAGTAGAAATTACCCTACATATGTTGTTAGATTTTGCCAAAAATCCCTTAACACATGAGTGTAATGTAGGTGGAAAGATTAATGGTGGTAAAGAAAAGTTAAAACAAAAAAAGTAACCTGAAAGAAAATATTCATTATTGAGTTAAAAACTAAAGTGAAATAACTGTTTACAATAGAAATATGTATACATGATGCAGGTTGCAAAAAGAGATGCAGATTACTATGATGTGGAATATTATAAAGGACAGTGCCCCATCCAGGGTACGGTGTGTACAAAATGCTGAAAAAAATAGATACCTTGCAAAGTTATACAGTAACAAAACCATGGATAACCAATCACCATGCAAAGATTGTAGGTGAGAAAGAGACTTTGAGATGAAGCAGGAAGCATATGCAAAGAATGTCTTATGGCAATGGTAAGAGAGCAGAAACTAAAGATATGAATAAAGTAGGTGATACAAGAATGTATACCCTAACACTGGAAAGGCAAAGATGAGAAATCAGAGCTCAAAGTTAAAATACAAACACAAGGTATAAAATGGTAATAGGCAAGGGAGCATCAGCGAATACAGTATCAAAGGAAAAAGAGATGAATAGGTCTGACACAGGAATCTCTGCATACAGATCAACCAAATTGTTTCAGGTAATGGTGTTTCATAGTGAATGCAAATGTTAGCAAAAGTGACAGAATCCTATTTCAGTATTTTAAAAGGCACGGCTAGTTTATCCAAATCCTCTGCTAAAGTATTATGTGTGGAATACATATTGAACAATTTAGATGAAAATTAACTGAAGGGATGCAGGCTGCAGGACTAAAAGAATAAAGAAATATGTTTAGTGGTACAGAAAAGTTACGTAATTGG